>NW_009220348.1:0-28911 GCF_000690835.1 Fulmarus glacialis | reverse complement strand
TAATGATTCTATGATTCTATGAATGCTTTTAGATCAGCAATTAACCTTTTAGTCTTCTACCACACAGGTGAGTATCTAGCACCAAAGCACCTTTTTCAGAATTCAGTACAGTCTTGAACTTTAGCACCAGAAAAGGAATATGGCTTTTTAGAAGGAGTGCTGCACTATATTCATAGTTGATTAAACTTTTTGAGCGTTAGACATGCATTTTGAATTGCAGGAAGCTGAGGAAAAGGGAGAAGCCATTGATGATTCATGGAGCGCTCTGCTGCAGGTTGTAGATTGCCTGAAGGTGCAGCTAGGTCTTAGGGTGATCTAGTGATGACAGTGCCTGTAGCCCCTGTTGGCTTGCTCCCTCTCATGGCTGGAGACTTAGGATATTTGCTAGCCCATCGACTGCCACAGCTCATGACACAGCCCCAGCATGGAGGCTGCACTCGAACAGCTTCAGAGCTGTTGATACATTGAGTGAGTTCAGCCACAACTCATGGATGATCTATTGTTAATGAAAAGGGCGTTTGATTCCTCACCAGAGAAAAATGACAGTACAAGTACAAGGTCTTTTTGTGGAGCAATAAATAGTCTGTTTCTTGAAGCTTTGAGAGGAGAGACTCTGGGAGGAAAAGCAAGACATTTAAAATGACAGAAAATAATTGGAGTAACTTCATAGAATCATTGTATCTGGCTTTGAAAAGAAATGCTGTAAGATTGCCTTGGGATTTATATTGCAACAGGAAATCATTAGCCTATGACAACATGATATTTCATCGACATCTTCTAAGTATACCCTTCCTGAAATGTTTTCCATTTTAAAGCAAGATTATGAGTTTCAGCTATACCAAAATCATATCATTCTCATTTTATTTATGTTGCTTCCTGTAAGACACAATTTTAACTACTTATGAAAATCTTGTGTGAATTACTTCTGAGATTTAAATGTTCCTTGAAGTAGAACTTAAAGAAGATGTGGCTGAGATCAACAGAGAAGACTTATATAAGAATTATATTTTGCTGTCATGTCAAAGCAGAGTTTGTAAAGAAAAGGTATCTTTTATTGGACGAAATGAAATAGCTGTATTTATTAAACTATATATGCCCAGGTATCTTGCCACTTAATTTACTTTAATAAAATAACAAAACTTACTTTCCTTAAACTGTTAGAACTATACACTGTCTTTTATACAGCATGACTCTTGCATAGTCTTGTATGGGAATTTTTCTTTAGGAGCTCCTTGTTCTGATGCAGATTTTTGAATGCGGAAGCTCAAGATATATATTAAGCTTTTGTGATTTCTTTTGGTATAGGCTATATGTGTGGGCTCAGAAAGTATGCAGATAATGTATCCTGCAATCTTCGACCAGCTGTTGGCCTTCGTAGAATTTTCCTGCAAGCCTCCACAGTATGGACAGCTGGAAACAAAGCACATTGCAAATGCAAAGTATAATCAGGTAATTAATTAGAAATCTTGCTCATTTCACTTGGCTGGTGAACCCAATTCAGCTTCAGATATAGGTTGTTTAGGAAGATGCATTTATTCCATCTGTAAAAACTTCGCTGTGCATGTTGAGTAATAAGTTAATTTATTAGTATTTTTTTACATGCTTTTGTTATCTTTGTTTGTTCCCTTTGAATTCTACTTTGCTTTTATACTTTGTGTTCCTCTGTGTAGGAAAGGTCTTGCCTGGACACCAGACATAGTGAATGTGTCTGAATTTGTCCAGTGGATTAATCTAAAATAACTTGTCCTACATGTGATACCAAATGTAATAGAAAAACACGATAATTTTGAATGGAGAAAATTCCCTCAAGCTGCAAATTTTTGAATTGCACGTGCTGTAGAGAAATAGGACATATTCAATAATTCTTTTTATCTGTGTACTCTGCTGTTCACTAAGCATGAGCATCTGATTCACTGTAATCAAAGAGGTAACTATTATGTATGTATTAATTCTTCTTATTCTGTTTGTCCTGCAACACAATGGAATCACACTAGATACAACTATTTGCACCGGTGAGTTAAATTTCCTTAAAGATTGTCCTAATGTAGTTGTCTTGCCTAGACTGCAACATTTCTCCTACTTAAATGTACTTTACCTAAATGTAGAGTACATTTTCATAGTCAGACTACGTTGTATTTGCAGTTTTGTTGCTTGGACCATATTCTTAGCAAACCTTGCATGCATCAAACTGAGAGTTCAATGCAAAACATACATTTTCTGTTCCTTAATTAATGTTTTCACATATAGTTCAGTAATTCACTAATTTTTTTTCCTAGGCGGAATGGGTAGCATTGAATTACGTACCATTTGCTGAGAGATCACTGGAAGTTGTTGTGGACTTATACCAAAAGACAGCTTGCCATAAAGCTGTGGTAACAGAGAAAGTTCTTCAGAACATTATTAAGGTAAAAGTTTGTCCAGTGTATGCTCTGAATTTAATGAGCTTATATTGAAAATCATGAATTTTATTTTGAGCTAATGTTGATAAACACTTTCTGGGAAGCTTAAATCAAGCAAATTGATATTTTATGAAGATGAGCAGCAGGTAGTAATTTCTTTTGAAGCTGCAAGGCTATTGATTAGGCTATATGTGTGTTCTTTAGCTGGATAATGTCAGCATCAGTATTTCACTGTTAAGATAAAAATTAACAAATTTGTTAGGCCACAAAACATTAATCTTTGAAGGTATTATGCACCTGAATCTGCTAAGCAGACCTCTTAGTAAATATGGCATTGAAGGCCAAAGACTAATTTCTGTAGACTGGCATATATACTTTGGAGACGTGTGGTCTAGCGATTACTTTTGATTTACTTTTAATGACTTTGTGTGTCATTGATGTAGCTATGAAATGTTACGGGTGCACAAATGTGCCTTTAAGGTGAAATTGCCAAACTCTTAACTTTTCTTGACTTTGTTTCCATTTTAGCAAATAATTTTGGTAAATAATAGAAGTAGTAGTAAATGTCTGGAAAAAAGTGTATGCGACCTAGGTTTGTTTGTAATGACTTGGCTGACATCAGGTTGTTTCTGTATAGAAATACAGAAACCTGAATGTGTTTAAAATAGTTATGGGTGTTATTTGGAATCTGTTATGAATTAAATATTTGTATTTCAAAGTAATGGAGTTGTTTTCCACTTCTGTTTTAATGGGATAGATGAAACTGATGTAAACACCACTTTTCTTTAATGCTCACAGTTGATAAGAATGTGATCTATTGCAGTAGATGAAAATGGTTTTAAAATTATTTTTCATGTCTCTAAAGCCCATGTTGATACTGGAATTAGATTTGACCCATATGAACAATAACAGCAGAAGAAAATATTCTGTTTATCTCTAGGGTTAGATCCTAGCTCTCATAATTTTTGGCAATAGAGAGTTTCCTCTTTCCTCCCTTTCCTCTTTCCTCCCTTTGCTTTCCTCAAATCAGAGACTTCACTAAAAGCATTGGGGGCATATGTGTAATACCCAAATGTAGTCACTATGTATCTGAAATGTAAATTAAATAATTAGTTTTCCAAGGTAACTTGGTATCAGGTTCTAGTTATTTTGACTAACAATGCTAAAAGGAATACATACAGTGTAAATAGTACCTATGCTTAATATTTTTAAACTCATTAATGACATTCTTTTATAGATATTGAAGCTCTCTTTCTATCTAAAATACTTAAAATTTGCCGTGTTTTCATCAGCTATACATTTGAGTTGCCTTGCAGCCTTTATCTTAGAATTTCACTAACTCTTTTTGTTTTTAAACTTCATGTGGCTTAACAGTCAGCAATGACCAGGTGTCTTGCAGTGGTTATGTATACAGTTCAACTTTTGCATATTAGGAAAAGTTTAAATTGAATGAGGTTTTCTTTACTGTGGAAGCACTTGGGATAGCTTTCTAGGAACAGGACTAAATACCAGAATACACTCATGATAACGAACTGTCTGCAATCTGTTAGATGTTAGGAAAGCCCATTTATCAGGCTTAGCAGAAATGGTGGATGGCAATACTGAAAAAGAAAATTAGTATGTAATTTCATAGTGTAATTGGTAATGGATCAACTCTGACTTCTAACCATGTAGTTGGCAATAGACCTGTGCTTTAGTCAGCTGGTATATGGTAAATCATTTTTATAATTACATTTTTAAAAGAGCATCTCATATACCAGCAAAAAAGGTAGGGATGTGTACTATCATCTATGACAGTGTCTGCCAAGATGTTCTGCAGAAACCAGTCATTTTCTTAGATTTGTCTGAGCAATTATAAATTTTGTTTTAACTTTCATTTTGCAGACACTAAGAATACCTCTTAGTCTGAAATATTCCTGTCCTTCTGAAAGCACATGGAAGCTAGCTGTTTCCTCTCTTCTCAAAGTTCTCTCTATCGGACTACCTGTTGCAAGGCAGCATGCATCTTCTGGAAAATTTGACAGTATGTGGCCAGAGCTAGCAAATACGTTTGAAGACTTTTTATTCACCAAAAGGTAAACACAATTTCCACCCCCACCCCCCCCCCCCCTTTTTTTTAAAAAAAAAAAAAAGGGAAAATATTTGTAAGTAATTTGGTCAGTAAATGCGTCAGTAAAGTTCAGTAAAAATAGCCTTATCTTTAGAGATACTTGATATCTGAAAATTATTTTAATGAGTGAAGGAAAAAAGGTAACCAGTCTGTCTACTTCAAAAAAGTATACTTTTAGAAAGTAGTAGAAAAAGCTTGATTCAAAAGGTGAAATGTCAGAGCAAGAAAGAGCTCTGAATACAAGGCTTAGCCTTTTGGACCAGGCCAAGGAATTCTGTATGGACTCCCAAGGACATTTACTATAGATTTGATAAAGAGTTACTGATGTGTACTCAATTTGTTCCTTTTTTCACTTTGAACAGAGTTGCAACAATAATTTTTTTTTAGTTAAGGTGAGAACCTTTAACTATATGTATTTCTCTTGAGTTCCATCTTGAAATATTCCGCTTACTATGAATTTTGGAAAATTATTTCTTACATTGCTGTTCACTTAGAAGCCCATAGTTATCTTGCATTTGTTTCTACCCAAGATAAATTGACTGCACCTTAATAATTAACCACGCTTTATTTATAATACTGTGTGAAAAGTGTAGCTAAATAGTCAGATTTATAACTAGACAGACAGGCAGATGTATAAGTACATGCATAATCTCTCAAGAATGGAATACTGTAGATGTGGGCATGTTGAGAAAGTCCAGAAGTGAAAAATAATAACAATCAGAGACTTAGACAAGCTGATCTATTAGTTTGTTCAACCAAAAGAATATATCATTAGGAAGATGTGATAAGTCTTCAGAATATGGTAAAAGATTGCTCCAGAGAAGAATTTTTATTGTCCCTTGAGAATGGGTAAAAATGCATTTCAGTACAGCAAAGATTATCTAGGTTAGACATTAAGGAAACCTTTTACTGTAAGGAAGGTTAGGTAT
Organism: Fulmarus glacialis; assembly: GCF_000690835.1. Lineage (NCBI taxonomy): Eukaryota > Metazoa > Chordata > Aves > Procellariiformes > Procellariidae > Fulmarus > Fulmarus glacialis. Next base: position 23,473 of record NW_009220348.1, on the reverse strand, counting down.
TGCAGAAGATTGCTTAGGAGCGATATGGAATTTCCATCTTCTGTGAACATCTGTGGGTAAGCATCTTTTAGGAGTAGTTTAAGTATACCTAATAGTGTGTCAGATTAAAGGACAATGTGAAATATGAAAAATTTAATTCCCTGATTTTCTGTGTGCATGCTGATTTCAGTAACAAATTAATCTTTCTTTTTAATAGAAAATGGAAGAGTTCTTCTGTACCTAACACTAATATGCTGTGTACTTGTGTGTGTATAGCTTTCAAACATACAAAAATCAGCAACCAAACACAGCTGTATTTACTAATGATGAATAAATAGCAGCTTGCCCAAAACAGACAAAAAATAAATACCAATGAAACTTAATTTTAGAGACGCATCCGTTAGTGAAAACGTTTGTAATAATGAATGGTTTTGGAATTTCATCAATAGGGTTACATGACAATTGAATGAAAAATCTTTCTTTTGTTTTTGCATTTACTTCAAAGAAATATTATTAAATAGGAGGACCTTAAAATAAAAAAGCTCATCAAGACTACATAAAAGACACTTTAATCATCCAAGTTTTTCTTTTGATGCTTCACTGTTTCTTTAATTTAAAATAATCTTTGCAGTATCTTGTTTGGTTTTGTTTTCAGCTGCAGTTAGTAGTCCTGCTTCCATTCTGAAACAGGCAGTCCAGATGAGCCAACACCCTATAATCAGTATCATTGTGGGGTTTAGAAAATCAAAATGAAGGTTTTTCAGGTTATTGTAGAAGAATGTATGTTCACTTAGAAGTTACTTTGGGAATACGTACTACTATTTGCTGTAAATGAATTATTCCTAAATATCTGCAAAACAGATGAAACATATCCATTTTGCATGTTTTTAACTGACCCAGACTGGCACTGCTACAGTTTTTGGGTATTAATCATTCATAAATGCAGGGAAGTAAGATTATCACAGATCTTCAATGTAATTCAAGATAATCCACTATCATCTGCATGACCTTTTTGGACAATTATGTTGTCTGTTTTTCTCAGTTTACAGCGAGTGATTTATACTTTTCTTGAAAGTTGTTCCAACCATAGAAATTCCATCTTAACATGTTGCTTGCTAGAAACAATCACTGTTGACGTTAATTCTGATAGCTTTTGCCAGCTGTCATACATGGGCGAATATTCTCTGGAGGTAAAGGAAAAATAGTACTTCTGTGAATATTTATGATGCCCTAAAACTTGTCTGTCTTCGCTTAAGTCTGGTTTTGCTTCTTTAGAGACCAGAGTGTATTCTATAATTTTACATACAAAATGTGTTTTAGGGATCAGCATTTTCATCAGAATTAAAGATGTTCTCAGAAAAGTTATATGAAACTTTTCTGTTCTCTCACGTAGAAGCTTTAAGGTTCAAAAGAATTTAAAATATTAAAAACAGGCTGGTGGTTTATAGAACCATATGGCTATGGCAGGGTAATTTGGCCTGTTATTATAATTAATCATCTCTTTCCCAGCTTTTTATGAGTAGATTATTTTTGCTTATATAGTTGTACATTGTATGGCTATTGAATGTCTAGTTTAGGGTTGGGGTTTTTTTGCCCCCCAATGTCCATCTTTTTCTAAGTAGCAGTTTATCTTCCCAAGCGCATGGTTCTCCTACTTAGAGTTAGAGCCCTATCCCTTAGTAGCTTTAGGATAGATAGCCTTTCTGTTCTCTCTATCAGCCTGAGCCTTGTGGTCCTAAAAAATGTTAAAGCTAAGAAGGGAATACATCTGCTTCATGCCAGTAGTCAGGACAATTAGTAATAGCAGTCATTTCTCCTTTTCTTCATCCTCTTCCTCCTCCCCATAATGCTCCTGAAGCGTGCCTCTCTCACTGTGATGCAAGGAGGGCTCTAGAGATAGCTGTGGAAGTTTCCTACATTGAGGTAATTCTCTCCTGATTTCCTTTGGTTAAGTCCATCTGCACTTCTGTGCAAGATGCTGTGAAACTAGCTTTGGCAAATAGGACAACCTGTCCCTTTTGTGTTAGAATTTTCTAAATTGTGTCTTTTCGTGGATTGTAATTGCAGTATAGTCAGTTTCTTACATTTGTAGTTGTTCCATTTCTAAGTAAATTGAATTCAGAATTTTCAAATTTACTGTGTTCTTTCAATTTTTTTTTCTTTGTTATAATTCTAATAGAAAATATATGTTAATCATAGTGGTGTCTTATTCCAGAATAATTTGGGAGAATTTATTCACTGTTTTGAAAGTAACAGCTAAAATTTATTGCTGAGTTGAGGTACGTGTAAACCTTCAGATTATAGGAGAAGGCAATGGGAATGTACTTTCCATTCCAACTGTTCATGTCGGTCCTTAATTTTAGGCCAGCTAGGTGGTATAAAAGCTGTTTTTCATTGTGTTCCCTGATTTATTTATATTAACAATGAGTTGTGGTTTTTAAAACTTGTGGTTGTACTTGGATTTTTGTCTGTATCACCAAAATCAATTAACTAAGCCACAGATAAGATGAGAGCATCCTGTGCTCTTAGTTAGATTTGTGACTTGTAAACTTGACTTGGTTTTAGTGACCCTGCTGACCATAACTGTGGCTTACTGCAATTGTGAATCAGTCATCCGTGGTGGCTTTCCAACTTGCAAATATGCCATGCAGGACAGGGGGTTTATTAAATCAGGTGCAGAAGTGTACAAATCTGGCTGCAGTGCTAAAGACCAGCATGGATTTAAAAGGTTCTGGAGTGCAAAGGATTTGGAAAATGCAATTCAGAGGCACCCCAGGAGGCTATTGGTGAGACAGAGTAACAGCGTTACTGCATTATCTGCATTTTTACCATTATCCAACATGTCACCCCTCGTGAGAGGAATACAGTTAGATATATTCAGTTAGACATGAATACAGTTAGAACTGAAAATTTACTTTCTTATGCCGGCATTCTGTAATTTTTCCTAAGCGCTCTGCTTTAAGGAAACTGAAATGTTTTGTCACAAAGAAAGTTACTTTTCTTCCTTCACTCCTGTATACCTTTTCATACTCTACACTTTCCACTATTTAATGTTCTACATGTTCCATGCTATTATCTGTCCAGGCTTCATGCAAAGCTAGGTAAATATCTTCCTTTTGTACCTGCTCTTCAAACCCTTATTCTTCAAAGCTGACTTAGCACTGCTGGGATGGTTCTAAATATGAAATACCTGCATCTGTGTAAAACTTGCAAATGTCTTATTGCAGTCAGTTCTCCTAGCAACACTGCATAACAGATTTGGTTAGTTTTTCCCTCTAGCTTTGTTCATTAAAATACCCCAGTGCATATTGTCTCATTTTTCTGTGCACATTCTCCAAGTCTTTACCTGGCTGAGGATAGAGTAGAAAAATAAAACTCTTTCTATTTCACTGATGGTCTACATTTTTGATCAACATTTTAAAAATTTTTCTAATCTAACTCATAATTCTTCTAATCACTGATGGTCCTAGAAATCGCATGTGTAGATAGCCTACTATTGCTTCCACCAGGGAAACTGAGTTGGTATTGGTTAGGCAAGAGGTCACTGTGGTTAGAACCCTTAAATTAAAGCTCTGTGAATCTCTGTGTTTAAAATAGTGAACCTCCTCTGCATGGTCTTGCCTCTGTCTTTTGGACAGGAACTGGTTTTCAAGCCAGCTATGGGGCTGAATGAGAGGAGATACTCACTGATGTCTAAAAAGTACAAAGCACAGCAGAAAGGGTCTCTGCAGCTTTGTACATCAAGAAATTTCAAATATAGCCAAAAGAGCCCAGGTAAATGAAAAAGCAAAATGTTACTGTCATAGAGAATTAACAGCTTTCAAGCAATAAGCTTCAGCTTTTTTTTAAAGCAAGCTACAGCTGAGGAGGCTCAATAATCTTGATTTTTGGTATAAATCAAAATGACATTTAAAAATTAATACATTTCATGTAACTTAATTTACACAAAATTGTCTTCTAGTAAGAGCCTGGTCTGTTTATTATTTCATAACATTCTTCTTTCCCAGAGGCTTTCATGGAAGCATGTCAAGCCATTATATAAAATAAAATTCAACAAACGTGTGTGTGTATATATATAATTTACTAGAGCAGAAGTCTGTGCTCACATGAGGGAATTAAATCAATACTCTCCAAAAAGATGCTTCAGAGCAGAGTGCTGCTGTGCACAGCAGGACTCTGGGTGGCTGTTAGCTCTTTGTTGTTATGCTCTAAAGCCCTCCCTAGACAGTGGGCAGCGGCTGGGAGCTCTGTGCCTAGGAAACCATCTGCATCGCACTGCCTCTTCTCTTCCCTGGCTCTTGACCCTTCCGGTACAGTTTGGCTGTGTTGCATCAGACCAGCAAAGCTTTTGGCCCCTAGATAGATGTTTCATATGGACACCTTACTTAGGAGAATCTACGTACTTGGGAGTAATTTGCTACATGAACAAGTATGTAGCATAATCTGTAGCATATATGGCAGATCGGATATGGATGACTGGACAGAAAGGTCTTAACACCTCTTTAAAGTAAAGCCCAGCTCAGAAAGTCAGTCGTAAATCAGGAAGTGTCATAATGAAAGCTTCCCATGTATTTCAACATGACCTGCATTTGTATGCATCATAACAGGTTACACTACTATTTAAAGGTTTGCATAGTTAACTTCTTTATATGTTACAAAAGGTACTGACTGAACAGCTACTTAATGCTTTATTTTATTCTTTGTTTTCAACATATAACTCTAAACTTCCTGACTGCCTAACACACAAACCAATAATAAATACAGTATTTCATATTTTCTTCTTTGTTTTTTTTCTAATCATACACGTAATACTTGAGTGTTTCACAGACAGTGGTGAAGTTATCTATATAAAATCCCTTTGAGGAAGGGAGATATATTTATTTTTCAAGCAGGAACATTGGTACATACTGTCATAATTGTCAAAACTGAAAATTAGCTGTACGTGTGCAGACTGAACTTCAGGTATCTCATGCTAAGCACCCAGAAGATGGGGAAAAAAAGCCTATCTTGGAAAAATCTTACTTGACTTGGTCAGCATCATACAGGAGCACTGGGCCTGGGGGGGCTGGAAAAAAAACTTTTAGCTAAACTAACCAGATTTGAATGAGATTTAGAAGCCTCCAAAGTTCTTAAACCTTTCATTAAAATTGGCAGTAGGATGGAGAAGACAAGCCCAGACGAGTACCCTTATGAGGACAAGGCTGGCACAGGTCCACAATCGTATATTTGGCAGCTGCCTAGCCAGTGAGCACGTGCTTAGCTCTGAACTACCCACCACATGTCTGTTGTTTCCTGGGGAGGGATGTGGGGTGGAGGAAAAGCTGAGGGCTGGGGAGGGAGTTTGGAAATAAGCCAAAGGATGCCAGTCTGCTTGTCACTATGATACTGCACCGATTCCTCTGCTTACAGAACAGCTTGGTTCTTTGTTCAGTCCAGAGCTCTCTTTTCCTTGCATCTGCCTATTCTGTCATAAATTAGGCAGGGAATGTTGTGGCAGATTGACCCTATCATTTTCCTTCCTTTTCAGTAGTGACCATCCTGTGTACTTAATCAGATGGTTTCTCTGGAGGGGGGAAAAAAAAAGCATCGTCTAATTTAAGATGCATCGTAACACACAAGCATGCACAAGAGCAGCAAGTTGAAGTACCACAGGCAATCTTAATTCCAATATTTCTAACCATTCCTTTCAAGTGGTCAAAATTCGAAACTGTTCCTCAGCTTGAAGATGTTATAGTTATTTTAAAAAGACAAAAAGTAAAATAACGGGAAAAGAAGAGAATTTAATATATGAAATTATATTGACCTTATATAGCGCCTTGTCTCTGATTTTTGTGGTTAATGCTACTGGTTATTCCATTAGCTCTAGTAACATATTACCTTCAGTGCAAATCAGACACTATGGAGAAACTGAACCCACAGTCCAGTGGGTTTTGCAACTGTCTTTAAATTTCAGAGAGACATAGGCATGAAGATTCTGACTTCAGCTCTATGTCAGAAAAACAAGGATGGCGTAACTCGGTCAGAACAGACACGTATCTAGACCTATGTGCTGTTTCTGTTGGGTTAGTGGGATACCTAAGGAAGAGTGCAAGGTGACCACATAGTGGTATTTTCATGATATGCTCCTTCACCCTCCCAATTTAGCTCAGAAAGTTCTTCTACCACAGGTTGTCATTGGCTCGTAATCGATTTTTCTTCTAATAATTTTGCTAACTGTATGTTGAATCTGTGTAGATTGTAGCAGGCAATCGTATGATTATGGGATTATAAGCAAGGTATTTCAGAGTTTATCTATTGTGTGAAGTACCTGCTTTGATTTTTTTTTTTTTTTAAATTTTTTTTTTTCCCCCGAAGTGCAGTAGAAGCAGATCTGTAAAGCAAAACAGTCCATGATGAGGACCCATGACCCGCAGAGTGCTTACTTCAGGTGTTTTATTTCAGAGTAGCTCTAGTCTGGCTTCCTGTCATGCAAGCGTCTATGAGAGCTTGGAGTACATTTTTTGGTTTAGTTTCATTGAAAATGAATCCAGTTCTATGCGCTCTAAGACCAGACATGAACCAAGGTTTATAAACGGGGATGTCTAAAAGTTTAACTTGAAAAGCCCATGTCTGATCCAAACTAAAACACTGATGTAGGCACATCAGCTGAAGTAGTTGATTGCTGTCTAAGTAGGAGGTCTTTACTCCATCTGTCCTGCTGAGGAACTTGGCCCAATAACTCAGCAGAAGCATAATCCAACAGAGGAAAGGAATTTGAATTCACTGAACAGGTAGTCCAGTAAGTACAAGGAAGGACTCAATAAATGAGATAAAACTTCACCAGAGAAAACTGCATGACTGATGGTTGGCATAAAATACCCAATCAAATGACACAAGATTTCCAAATTTACAAGCAGGTAAGGTAGGATTTTATAAAGTATTAGGTAATTTTTATGGATGAATCACTTCTGGACATTTCATCTGTAAATAAATTTTTATACACAATGGAAGAACTGCAGAAAGTTCTGAATTTCTTCAAAATATTGTTTGTAAAATGGGTGTCTCTTCATAAAATTCATTGAGAATGAGAACAAATATATCATTTCAGTTATCAAGGAAAAAGACAAAGTAATGTCCCATTAATGAAAAGTATGTTTCATTAATGCAGAAGAAAATGTAAAATTAACATTTTTTACAGATCTACTGTTGAAAATCAAGTCTCTTATCCTGCAAAGTGAGAGAAAAAGTAAAATGTAATAAACTATGATCGCCTGATGATACCTTCACAGACTCATTTAAACAGATATTGTGACTTTTGCACATATAAGACGAGAGATTACTTTGAGATACATATGAAAAATGGTGTTAGTGATGCAAGTCCTTAATCAGGTCCATCAGTTGTAACTCTTCAATTTTAGTGTTTTACTACTTTTTTTCCTTTGAATCATTTTTATCATAATTATTCATAAGATTTTATTCTAAAATATTAATCATTATCATATAATAGTACCAACTTGATGCATGTAGTAGCTTTAAATGTAATGCATTTTCCCATACTTATCTCCTTACACGTGTTGTGAATTTAAAAGTATAACATAGTATGTTTATTTTTAGTACACCTCCTGATAATCTCTCAATTCAAGAATTTCAGAAGAATGAGAGTATTGATGTTGAGGTAAGGAGACTATAACAAATACACTGTTGAACATAATGAGATTGTGACATTCACAGATTGCATGTGGTTCTGAAATATTTTTTTTTTAAAGTTACCCATTCATTATTTTTTCTGTGATATTGTTCTCCTTTTTGAAAACAAGACAGGAAATTCCTAGGCTCAGAATTCAGCTGCTTCAGAGCTATGCAAAATGTAGGAAGCGGCATGCCAAAAACTACTTCTTATCCACTCCAGTTCAAAACAGCGTAGAGTGGCTAAACCAGAAAGTGTTTCTGCCTCTAACCCATTATCTGCTTCTCACGTGTTTTGTTATTGCCAAGCAATTACACAGGTAATTGTAAACCATGGAGCAAGCTGACAGTTAAACCTAAAGTGAGTGCTTTCTGTGTTGAGGGGGGGCATTCAGTCAGCAATGACATTGTTGCCCTCCAGATGTGTTCTCAATACTGAAAAGCTTGTGCATAAATAAAGAAATGATGTCTTGTTTGTGCACTACAAAGACCACTGTAATTGAAAAGAGATCATGTTTGGTTGGATAAGGCCGAAGAAAATTAAGAGATGATGATACTTGGAATGAAGAGGGACTAGTCCCCTTTCACTCCACGACAAAGTAATGTGGCAGACCAGGGATTAGGGGTACAAAGGAAAAGGAGTTGCAGAGAAGACATGGCAATATCTGTGGGTTTGATTGCCTATCATCTCTCTAGTGTGGCAGCTGGGACACAAGATTTCTGGCTGAAAAGCAGGAGCGGTTCTGTCTGCAGTGAGCAGAACTCTTGAGATCTAATGCATTAATTTATGGAGATCTAAACCTACTTTGGTCCTGAATGGGGGTATCAAGACCACGGATAGAAAGCATTTCAGTTAATGTGCATTGCCTTAAGCTTGTATAGATAATTAACTCAGTTGTTCTGCAGATGTCACATTGTAAGCATGTGATATATGTGTTGATGTCATAGTAAGGATATTGAATTGGGTGTAGGGAGAGGGAGATCCCTAATGTTAGACCTTCTCTTTTCAAAACCATAAATTCAATTTGAAGAATATACTTCAAATATCAGTGGAAATCTGAGTGATAACTGCTTCAGAAACTCTGACAAAAGTCGGGGGGGGGGGAAGTTTATTATTTCAAGTTTAATGTTACATGCAAGACCACAATTTTTGGACATACCTGCAAATTTTAAAAGCTAGCATTGGAAGACTGTGTGAAGTTTCATTAGGCATGTCTCTTTTGTTTAATGTTTCTGTCTTCTTCTTACTAGAATTACAACTTTAATATTCAGAAAACCAATATAAATATATTTCATTTCTTTTAGGTGGTGCAGCTTATCAGCACAGAGATACTGCCATATGCTAATTTTATTCCTAAGGAATTTGTTGGTCAAATAATGACTATGCTCAATAAAGGCTCAATACATTCTCAGTCATCGTCCTTTACAGGTATGGTACCTGAATGACAAAAGATACGGTGTTTAAACCTACTAGAAAGTAATGAAAATGTTGAGAGTACTTATTCTGGTAAAGACTTGAAGTTCCATGGCATGTATTCAGTATAGACTGTTTGATATCCAGCTTGTTTTTATAAACTATATTTTATTTCATGGAAGTTGCCGAGCATTCCTTGCAATTTTTTAAAAATTATTTCCTTACTTCTTGGTCAGTATCATATATAATATTGTACTTGCTACTTTATATTTATGCTTTCTACAATGTTTTGTATTGTGCCAGCTGAAATAGTTCTAATAATAATTTCAGACAGTTGTAAGACAGACATAATGTCCTGTTCTTAAAAACTAAATGACCTTAGCGTAACTATATGGCGTACCTAACCAGATACCTTCTCTGCCTTTAAGAAAAAACATCTATAGTTTTTTGCGAAAGATGAAAAAAATACACATCAGCCATTTCAGAGAAAAATATTTGGATTGTACAGTACCAAATATTAGTACTTTTGATGTAGAACTGGGGTTGCTGGTTTTTTTTTTTTAAATTTATTTCATATATATTTTATTATTAAAGCAATGTCAAGTAGGTAACACGTTATTGAATGTGTTGCATATTTTATCTTTTATTTTTGGAACTATTGTGATTATTGCACAGTCACCTTTTCTTAGAATGTATGCTTAGTATTTGTTCATATAGCTGTTAATCTTTTTTAATACTAGAGGAGCGATAACCTTTTTGCAAAATATAATAAACTGATTGAAATGCAACATTAGTGTATTGGCATGCATGCTGCACAATTAAATATGACATTTTACTTTGACAGAAGCTGAAATAGATATTCGAATGAGAGAGGAGTTTTCTAAGGTGTGTTTTGAAACGCTGCTCCAGTTTTCATTCAGTAATAAAGTCACAACTCCTCAGGAAGGCTACATCTCTAGAATGGCACTTTCTGTGCTCTTGAAAAGGTCACAGGATGTATTGCATCGCTACATAGAAGATGAGAGATTGAGTGGCAAATGTCCTCTTCCACGGTATGTACATTGTCTTTAGGAAATGAAAGGTATTACCAGTACTTTATGAGAAGAAAGTTGCATTCAAAATACCACTCAATCATTAAAAAAATATTGGGGAGGGGGGATGAAATTTAAAGCCAGGGAAATGTTTGTGGGGAAGACATTTCAAAGGAAATGTTGATACCAATATTTTGTTGAAAAAGCTTTAAATAATAATGGTAGTGTTCAGTGCTGTTACATAGACAATAGGAATGTGACTTGGTAACTTAACATTTTCAGTTACTGAAACAATGTTTCTGATACCTGTAACATAATATTTCTGAAATCTGATTTCCCTTTATTCCCAGTAGAGCTATGTATAGTTTCTAAATTGAGAGGTGGAGAATCTCCTTAAAAATAAGATAAAATATCCAAACAGCAATGTTGTGAATCATTAGTGCAGTAATTGTTCTTGAAACAGAAAAATTGACCAAAGTACTGGGAAATTCTTTAAAATGGGAACATATTTAAATTTCACTTAACTTTTGAAGGTTTTGATCATGAATGATGAAATTGATTATTTTCATGTTAGTCAGTCATGTACATGGGTATTTTCAGCTTGAGAAGTGTATGCTGTTACTGTTTCCAGTATCAAATTTAAAGCTATCCTAGCTGAGGCAACAGCAATGATGGTGGGAAAGTTAAAGACAAATGATAACCTTAATCTCTAAATATCCTTTTTTTGGTAGGCTTCGTTGCAGCTGTTTCCATCATGTGTTTTTTTTAATGTTGTGTAAGTTTCAAAGAAAACTTATATTCTTGAGACAAAAATGAGTAGTTGACTGTTTGCATTTTTCCCTTTGTAGGCAACAAGTAACAGAAATCATATTTGTTTTAAAAGCTGTCAGTACTCTCATAGATTCACTTAAAAAAACTCAACCTGAAAATGGTAAGTTATTTATTGTTAAACAACATGGTTATAAACAAGGTAACATTATATCTGCCACAAAGAGATATTTATTCTTTCCTGTCGTAATTTTCACACAAATTTGAAAGAAAAATGTGATCTGTGAGATTCAGTATTTTGTAATTCTGTTATATGTAGGTGGCAGGTAGACCGAAAAAAAACCCCACAAAGTTTTTCCAGTATACCTAAAAGGATAAGGTCCTAAGATATGTTTAATAAAATGGAAAACTTCAGTTTATGTGTCTTCTATTAGATAGACCTTGGTGTCTTCTAAAAACAAAACCAAAAACAAACCAAAAAACCTTCCATAAAATGTTAATAGAATTCTTAAATACACGTAGTCGTGCTAGATCCTTTTTCTTTTCATGATACCTTTTGTAGGTCGCTATGGATCACGTAGGTGCACTCTGCAATTAAAGGGATGTACAAGTTAAATGAATAGGCAGGCTGTTAGATACTTAAACTTGTGGTCTTGCCTTCCCTCCCTTTCTGCTCTACCTCTGATTCAGAAAGATGTCTTAGTTCATTGATGCCCAAGTAAATGGTTGACAGATGTATTTAAAGGGCTGAATTAAATGGAAGACCTCTACCTCATTTACAGTCATGCATCCTGTTCCTCCTGTAAGCTGCACCTACTGTATGCATAGAGAGTTCCCACCAGAAAACTTAGTCAGGAGTCTTAGTTAAACCAACTGTATTGGACTCCGCAACTCTGACAGAATTGCATATACAACACTTCCCTCTACCTCCCTGCATTTGATATTATGAGGAGCAGAAAAAACCTTTTCAATCCTGAAACAAACCAACCAGCCTTTCCAGAAGAACACAGGCAGGTGGGTTTCCTGAAAGAGGTGGTGCCTCAATTGCAGCATCAGTGAGCAGCCAGATCTATGATAATGTGGTTTCCGAGGCTGATGGCAAAAGGCTGAGGGCAGAACTATGCCAGGATACATAAAGCTTTCTGGCGAGCCCTGAAGGCAGCTGAAGTGCTACTTTGGTGGGCCTTTCTCTTAGAGAGGTAGAGTAGCCCACTCAGCTGGACTGTTCCCCACATCCCTCTTCCTGCAATGAGAGAAATTCTTCACCTGGTCCATACGTGGCAGTGATTGCCAGACCTCCTGCTTACTTTCTTCTGAAGAGAACCACTGGGCAAATTAGAGAATCACTTTACCACTTCTTCTAGCTTTTAATAGTTTTATTTCTTTAAGAAAATTATTAACATTGTCTGAAATCAGGCTTTTGTTCTCTTTTGAAAACAGAGATAAGCAAGGAAGTGACATAATAAATAAGATTCATGCGACAATGTTTAATTTCACTTGCTGGACTAACAAACTTTACCATGGATATTTTTGTGTCTTGGTCCAGTGTTTCTCCCTCTGCTTTCTATAGCTCTTGTAATCTGAAATGATTTGAAATTAATAGAAGGCCTCATTGCTGACAAATTTCCAAAAGTGAAATGTGCATCCAATTCAATTTTCTGTCAGTAGCTGAGAAAAGCAGGCAGAAAATGTATGTGTGTTACGGATTTAATAAAAGTAGTATCTTCAATTTGTCAGTTCTTCATCCAGAAAACACAGTGAATGACTCGCATGTAGAAACACAGGTGTGTAGCACCATTTTATGGATATCCCATCTGGCTTCCAGCTGCTGCAGCAAAAAAGAGTATGGCTCTCCTGCAAAAATCCTACATCATATCCGAGAGCCCTGTACAGATGTCATACTGTCTGTATAGCACTAGGTACCTGTGTTTAGGAACCTGCATGTGCCCTTCTTTACACAGGTATTGAAAAAATCTATTGTAAGAATTTGGACAGTAGTAAGTGATTCAATCTGTTCTTCATTGCAGTTGATGCTAACACATGGGCACAAGTTATTGCCTTGTACCCAACGTTAGTAGAATGTATCACCTGCTCATCCTCGGAAGTGTGCTCTGCTCTGAAAGAGGCACTGGTTCCCTTTAAGGACTTCATGCATCCACCAGCATCCAAGGTACAGAATGGAGAGTCTTGACCCCATAAAACTTTTTTTTATTTTTGAAGGAAAAAAAGTATCCAAAAATGTTTGTTCCCGGGTGAAGGCTCTCTGAGGAAATCCCTTGTGACTAGTACTTTGGCAACCAGTGCTGACTGCCTTTTAACTGTACTAACAAGAGCTCAGCAATTCATGAACACAGGCTATATCTCAAAGGTTCCAGAGTGAGTAGCAGTGCAAACCTTTAATAAATTTAACTGAATAGTTGGAATCATTTATAATCTAATGTACTTGCTACAGTATCTTGAAGTGGTGATTGAAAAGTGGGCTTATGTACAGCTTGTTGTGTATGTGTTAATGATGTAATTAAAAATATTTCAATTCAGTCAGATTTATTAGGCTGGTGTTTTGCACCCTTTTTTTGAAGTACGAATTGTACTAAAATTTTATGCAAGATGGTACTGTAACATTCCATATATCTGTAACCAGCCTTTGTAAACAAAGGGAACTGATATACTTGTGTGTATAATAAATGGTACAGTTCTGTATAAAATAGTTGCATTTATTATTTAAATTCTTTTTAAAATATTGATAATGTTAAATGCTTGAAAATTTATTTATTATGCATAAGTTGTATGCTTGCGTTTTTACTTACAGTTTGCCTTCTAAATTGCCAGATATGCTCATTCATATCTGATCATGATGTTAGTTTTTGCTTAATTGAATGTATCTTCTCTGTGGCCATTGGACATCTAAGAAAGGGTCATATCACAAAAGACTGCAGCGAGCAGCCAGTAGTCTGCTAATCTCAAACTTCAAAGTAGTTGACCTGAAATAAGTTTGAATATGCAGAAATCCACTGTAGCACTTCAACACTACCATACCTCACTTCATAATATCTTTGTTTCAAGATGTGTGTTCTACTCAACTCTATCCATTTTTGTAGTTGCAGCCTTGCTTTAAAAAAAAAAAACATATTTGAGGGTTGTTAGCCTTTTTTGACCTTCTTGGCAGGTATCACAGTCTTTGAATCATGACCCAAGAAAGGTGATTTCAAATATCTGAAATACTTGGCTGTAATATTTTGTTCAATAATTTTAAGTGCTTTGTTTTGTAATGTCTTTTCAACCCAAATTGTTCTAATCTTTTAATTATAAACTGTGTCTGATATAAAACCATGAGAAGTGTATTTTTGAAGATAGTTACTCATTTAGAAATGCAGTAAAATTTGTCATTAAGTAAATGTGAATTTGTTTCACGTAATACACAATCGAAGCAGAACACTTTTAGTAGTATTGTTTTTAAAGTTTGTGACTTAGCACTTAAACTCATATTATTAAATCATTAATTATGATTTCAATAATGTTTCACCTGTATTCACATATTTTTAACCTGTGATGTGAAAGCACAAAGGCCAAATGTAAAAAAAAAAAAGACAGGTGCCTTTCTATGGATTTCAGAATTTCAAAGCTTACCTTTAGGTTTTTGTTCCTTAAAGTCTTTTGTAGATATTAAAAGAGATTATCATGCATAAGAAATGGTATTATATCTGTTTGCTTTACACTTTCCTGGCTAAAGTGACATTGATTGGTACACGTGAATAGGTGTAGAAGTTGTAGGAGCTTCAAGTTGAAGGTGTGATGAACTGGTCAGGGTTAGAAATACCCTGTGTGAAAAATGTTATACAAGCGCAGCTTTGAACAGCTTGCTCCCATAAAGCTCCAGTTTATGGTCCTTTTTAAAAGCTTTCTGTTTCAAAGTACAGTAAATATTAAAGAGGTTTCAAGATCTTGCACGTTTCTCTGTGAGCAAAGTTGCATGGAACTTAATCGTCAAGTGTGGATAGCTTTTAGAGAACACACAGTTTGCATTAAGGAAACAAATGCTTCCCATTAATCGAATTTATGTCAAAATAGCTTATATGGAGGAGCCGTTCCAGGATAATGCAGAACTGGGTCCCACATACAGATAACAACATTATCCGCACTCTGAAAGTGAAAACCTGGCAACTGCTCTCTTAATTAATGGAAGATTAAGTCAAGGTCTATGAGGTCATTAAAGAAACAAAGTGTAGGGTGGGAAAGAAGAGTATTAATTTGGTGTAGAATATATTATCTTAACCAGAATTTCTAGAAAGAGGTGTGCAGACCAAACTGTGGGTGAGTTTGTTTCTAATTAGTTTCTAATTGGTTTTTCAGTGATAACACAGATGCATTCTGTCCACTGAAGCAAATCTTCAGCTTTATCTCTATTTTAAAAAGGGGGTGTATAAGTCATTCCTGACTCTAGAGCTTAGAATACTTTACCACCTATGGACATTAATCTTCAAAAGGTTTTGAAATAAACTACCAATGAGCTAACTTTCCTTCCTTTCCTCTTAATTAGAAAATGAATAATACCTGTGCTATTTGAGGCATGTTTTGGACATGCAAGCTGAGGTTGACCATATTCAAACTGCTTTCTTGTATTTTGTATAAAAAGTTTGAGAACTAAAAAGAAAGCTACTTAGTTTAGAAAAGAGGTTTTTCATTGACTAGTTTTGTCTGTGAATAAGAATTATTCCCTTTATTGTGCCTTCTTGTCCAGCACTCAAATATTTCTTCCAACTTGAAGTATCAGTTTCTTTTTTCTATTTGTACTTTTTGCTAAATAGTCTTAGGGCTTCTTTGATGCAAACAACATTTTTGAATATTTAAATTTCATATTTTTACATGTTTCTAGCAAGGTAAATCTTGTTCCTGAAGAAATTTAATTTGATTTAATGTTACCTACTGAGTAGACCCATGTTCAAGTTCTTTTCAAGTCTGTAGGGTTGCTTAGTCATGAGAAGTAAAACACGTGGACATTTTCAGGATTGGGGTCTGCATTGTGTCACTGAAATCAGCTAGAAAAGGGGTACAGCTGACTGTTTTAAGACAACTTCTGTAAGAAAGATAGTGAAATTAAATATTCATGATTCTTAGGGTGGAGGGAGAACATCAAAGTAAAAATCGCTGGACTACAAGAAGGCAGACTTCAGAAAACTTGATAGGTAAGATCTCACAGAAGACAAGTCTGAGGTAAGAGAGGAACTGAGGAGATAAGACCATTCCTGGGAGATGCGAAGGTCGTGACTGAAAATATATCCCAGTGCAGGTGACGGAGACTATCTGTAATAAGAGACCAACGCAGTTAAATGAGGAATTTCATTGACTTCAAACACAAAGAGGGGAGGCCTACAGAAGGTGGAAGTTCAGATACCACTAAAGAACAGTGGTAACAGATAGGGATGAAAGTAGAGGAGATACAACAGTCAAAAGACAGAGAATAAATACATAAGTAGTAAAAGATTTGCACTAACAAAAGTGCTGACTACTTAAGAGGATGGCTATTGACATAGCAAGTGATCATGTGTTTGGTTCAGAATTGCGATTTGTGTGTTGAATTTTTTGGTTTGTTATAGTGATGACTAATTCAAAAAGTCAAAAATCAACTGCCAGTGTATTGCTCATGCAATTGATATAAGCGACCAAGACTGAAGAAGCTTACCTAGAAAAAGGAAAACAGGATAGAAAATAGTAAAATGTTGTCAAAATTGACTGGGCCTGTAGAATTTCTTCCTGGTATTTAAAGAACTAATCTGAGGAACTTCAGCATTTTTACGATCATCTTTGAAAACTAATGTGAAACAAGAGAATTACCAGATGACTGAAAAAAGCAAAAACAGTGCTTTAACTTTTTAAGGACAAAATGGAGGAGAAGATGGAAATTCTAAATCAACTGGTCTGCCATTGATTCTTTTTTTTTTTTTTTTCTGACAAGTAAAAGTTAAAATGTGTTGTTAGCATCAGCAAGATATCTATGACGTGCATAACAACTGATAAGTATTTGCTATGATTAAGTCACATAAACCCAGTCTAATTTCTTTCTATGAAAAAGTCACAGATCTTGTGGATGGGGGTAAGAACTAGTTGCTAAATCTTTATTTTACTAAGGCTTTGGACACTGTTTCACATGACACTTTTGTAAGCAAACCGGGGAAACAAAGTCTAGCCAAGCAGACAGGACCCTAAAAGCAACTATTAGCTGATCACGGTCAGAGTGTGCAGATTGGGATTCTACATGTAGCTTCTCTGAATACAATATAAGGACAAGAGAGTGTGCTTACTAAATCAATAGCAAATTGACGGATGTATTACAAGTATGCTAGAAAACAGGATTATAACTGAACATCTCAACTGGTGAAATGGTCTCCCAAAAACCAGGATGCAATTCATCAACATGACTGTAAGATGCTGCTGTTAAGCAGCAGTCAGCTTTTTCCATTTAATTTTGCCAGCTTTCTTGAATAGGAGACTTGAATTTCAAAACAGTTTTGATGGTTTTCCTTAGAAAATTGCTCCAGTGTTAAAGTGGCTGTCAGTGCAAACAGCTGTCATTAACACCATCAAGAACTAGATCTGAAAACATGTTTTGCAACAGATTCTAATAATAGAAGTATAAAACTAGTCTTAACATCCTTAAAGCAATTAAAAATTAAAATTTTATATCAACTTTTGAAATGGATAGATTTCTGTGCATAATTCATAATTTTATAACATTTAATCTATACAATGATAGCATAATGGTCTTTAAAGCATCCAGTCAAAACTTTATTTAAATAAATCTTCATTTTTCAGTTATGTATCAAACACCTGATCTCTACTCACACTGTTTTAAAAGATTTTAGCTAACAATGTATGTTACGTCATAAAGAATTAAGGTGTGTATTAAAGACAGGATGGAATTCTTGCAATAAAAATAGTACTGAGTGATATTACCAGCAGAGAAGGGGTTTTGTGTTGCATTGTAGAATGCATCAAATAGAAGAACTACAATGCATTAGTTACCATCCACTTTTCTGATTCAGAATGCAATAGTCCTTGTGTCCTATCAGTTAGACAGTAACATGCTAAAAACTGATCCTTGTATTTCTGAGGTCCTTACTATGTCTTGATTATGAAACAGATTTGATAAAAAGGGTAAGATACCTGTGTGTTTACTATACTAACTGCAGCATTTCATTAGCAAGAGATGAGTGTTCATTGCTTGAATTTCCTTTATAATTTATGCTTAGAGGAGTTCTCAGATAAGCTTATTTTTAAAATCAGTATGATATGCTTTTCTCTCCATGTTAACACGTTTGTTCCCACTGGTGGTCCACATGCCTATCTTAAGAACTTCTTAAGGAATCTCCTCGGTCAGCACCATAATCCTCTTTGCACCTGAAGCATGTTTCTTAGGGAAAGGTGAAGTTAAATACAGCTACCATCTTTTTCTTCAATCAAAAATACTGCAATGTTGAAACATACTCAAAGGCCTCAGGCCATACTGCCTGTCAGTTTAATGTTGTTGAGGGTTTTTTGGTCTGTTTTGTTTTCAGAAGGGATTGGCAATAGATAAATAGGAAAGAAAATCCCTTGTAAGTCAGGTATCTGTTTGGCAGCTTCGCAGTTTTGTTATTGAAGACCCTGATCTTCAAACTGGAATCATAACTGCTGCTCTCTGTGTACAGAATATCTGCCTTAGACTTGGCATGAGTCTCCATGGCCAGTGATATTTCCGAGGTTGACAGCTTCAAGACTGCAGAGGCTGGTGAGGATGAGAGACTGTTTGAAGCTTGAAACTTGACATTGCCTGGTCTGTTGTTTTTAATGTTAACTATTACTTACTTGGAACTATTAAAGTTGCCAAGGAATTGCTTATGTTTCTGGCTTCCTTGCCAGAAGACTTACACTTCTTTCCCCATCACATCACAGACTAATGCCTGGTCATGAGGGGAGGGACTGAGAGGCTCCACAGAAAAATGGCAGTCAAAACTGGATTGCCACCAACAGAGGACCTTTAAAAAGCATGGATGGCAGTCTGATTTTGATCAACCTCTCTTATGAGAAAACATGGAAGGGGACAGGAATATTATGTGCATAGTACTGCTGGCATAGTACTGCTGTACCAGTACAAAGAACTGGTTTCTGGAGTACATCACAACTATTACTTGCAGATCTGTTCATGCCTCAGGGCTTGGCGTTGCAGCATAATATGGTACTACCTTAAGACTGAACTGAGCCCCAGAGTCTGCACATAGTACTGCCCTCGAACTAATGAGGGAAGATAAACATTTATTTTAGAAAAGACTGATTTAAATTAAGTATTTTCTCTTAAAATATGAAATCAATAACCTCTGTTATAGCTGTATGCACTATAATGTCTTAAATTTAAGTGGTTATGTGTTGCCAAAGTCTTAAAGAGAATGCACTGAACTGATAAATGGCGTAGCGCAAAACCTTCCTCTTTATAGATTAAGAATCAGGAAGCAAGTTTTTGAAGTGCTAAACCACAGTCTGATAGCAGTAGTTGCTTCTTGGAGTTCAATTTCACTTTAACCAGCTCAATTCAAACAACTAGTTCAAACTTGGAAACGGATTAGGAATTGAAAAATCTTGGGGTTTTTTCCCCCTCCATACATGGGACAGATCTATGAAGGTGAAATCTACTGTATCTAAAAGCTGAAGGCAGTGCCAGCCAGAAACAATCAGTTCTATCCTCTTTGTTCACAAGATGTATTTCATGAATGTATCCAACACATTTAAAACACATCAATCTAAGAAAGAATTATTTTGAATGCCATTTTTCATATTATTCTACTTTGCATCCAAATAGAGCTCTGTGGAACCTAATGAAGTGTTAAATAATCAAGAAAAAATTCACTCAACCATTTTCTGATAAAAAAAAATGGTAAAATGTAACCATTTAGCATCTAATAAGCTATAGAATTGTTAATTATGCAAAATGTATTCCCTAGTTATAAAAGGTTGCCAATCTTAGCGCAATGACTATATTTAATTGCAAAAAAAATTTAAATAATTGCTAATGAAGTAATAAAAATAATCTTTTAGGAGACATAAATACAGATGCAAGATAAGGTTTAAAACATAGTTCCCTGCTTATTTAAATCATTATTAAAAACAAGTCACTTTTGACAGAAATCATTCCTCCTGTAATCAAACGTATGAGAGGCAGTATAGAGTATTTGCTTTGAGAGGCACAAATTGGATTCCTCTTCTGAGATTAAGATAACTGAAATTTTGAGGTCTACCCCAAGACTTACTAGCCTAGCTTTCATTTGCAGTTAGGGGAGACAAATAGGCAGGCCTAGCAGGAGATCCATTCCATCCTAAAAGAGGTCATGTAAGTTGCTATGTGGAAGTGCCCGTTCTTGCTATGGGAGCACAGGACAACTACTTTATGCTTGGGCATCTGATGTTTTGTGGGGTTTTTTCAGTTTACTTCAGACATCTCAAAATAGGGAAGATGAATCTCTGTCAGTGTCTCAGCCAGCCACAGTAAATGCAACTGACTTTGCTATTGCAATGTGTTGATGGTGCTATAGTTTTTTTGAGCTCCTCTAAGAGCATTTTCTTTGTGGTTTTTTGTTTGCTTTTTGGTTTTTTACATGTCCTTTGCAGGGGCCTACTCTGAAGCTTGGCTGGTTTTTTCCCCCTCGTCGAGATCATATTCAAGTATTTATTTGTTGTATCCTGTCTCTGCAAGGGACAACATGCAATATGACTTCCTTGTAGTCATAGCATTAGTCTAAATGCTTACATGAAGACTTAAGAGCTCAACAGTTACTGTTAGTGTAGAAAACAGAGCTCTTTTTGAACCTTAAGTTCTCCTTGCTACTGATCTGCCTTGGTTTTCCATAAGTTCCCCAATTTGGATGAGTACATGACATTATTGTCTTCGTGAACTCAGTAAAGTGAACTAAACATTTCCAGTCCTGCCACACTTTTGTACACTCCTTATCAGAGATTTTTTCTGTTTGTTTTTTATATAAGATTTAACTGCTGCTTTCTACCTAATTGTTTCAGGGGTAGAAAGGTTACTTCTGATACCTTTAACTTGGTGCCTGAATGCTTATTTTTGGCATTTGAATTTCTTGTCTCTGAGGAAAGAGAGAAACTGTTTGCTAGTAAGCATGACTTCTTTGAAAGTCATTGCACATTCACATTCTCAGTAAAGACGACTTGAATTACTGAAAGTAACTAAGGGCACCAATCCTCAAAATCTTTCAGAGCTTTGCATTACAGGGTATGGGACAGCGTGAGGGAATCAGCAAGGTTGATCAGGCTGCAACAAACATTAGGGTCTGGAAGCTTGCAGATTGGTATCTGCATCCATCTGCAGCTTTGCATATTTCCTAACATTGTAGTTACTTTTTCATTGCTTTCCAGGATCTACTTTAATAACTTGTTGAACTTCTAGTTTTTAGAGAAATGCAAATCCAAAACCAAAATATCAGTGTAGATGTTCTCATTTGCCATATAATAAATTGTGATGTATGCTGAATATCTGCTGTTAGCTTTTAGTGATATCTGAGAACAATTTAAAAGTAACAATTTCTGCCTATTCATGATAGACTACAAATATTTCAATTAATAAACTTACCAAACTTCCAAGAGGAAACAGTCTTCTACTGTTGTTTATCTGCCTCTTCTTATAAATAATTAAATTCATGCCAGTGATGTGGTTTAAATTTACATCTTACTTTCACGCAGAAGTGCTGATTTTCCTCATATAGAAATTGCAAACTCCTTGTCCAAGAAACTTACTAAATGTACTCATGATGTTGAGATGGATTGCAGTCTGTTCATTAATGAATATGAGACACCTTAATTCAGGAAAACAAGTCATTGAGACACGAAATACTGATAGTCTTGTATAGAAGTTGCTTTACATTATATAGTTGAAGTGGCCTTAGAACAGAAGGGAGCACAGTTTAAAAAAAAAAAAAAAAGGTAAAAATTAACCCAGAATTAACTTTAAAATGTCGATATTCTGACTAAATATGGAGGATTTTTTCCACTATTAATACCTTTTGTAATATAATCTCAGTTTAAATAGATCTGAAATTTTTGATAGGAAAAAAGGTGTGAAAATATCTAGCTTTTGCTCTTTTTTTTTATAAACACTTAAACTTTCCCAATTTTAGATTGTTTCTTTTTCAGAATAGATTTTCACGTGTACGCCAACTTTACTGAGTAGGAACGGAGCATACATTTCCTTGGTGCATCTATCTCTTCGTAATACTTTGCCTCTCCTGAGTTGATCTCAAATAGCAGAACAATTAAGTCTTACTGTCCCTGTGAGAAATAGTATGACACAGCTTTACAGAGGAAAACGGGAGTTGGGAGACAGTGGTCTGAAGGAGATCGAGCAGTCCCTTCCAGAACTGGAAGCAAAGGACTCGTGAGTTACTGGATGCTTCCATTTTCTCAGCTGTAGAATGTTCTTTAACTTTTCAGTCAGTATCAAAAACATACGTACTTTATAAGCACGCAGAAACTCTTCACATGTTTTCTCCAACAGAATGTCACTGGTTTAAATGTCTTTTAAACAAGCAATCAGTGATCTAATTGTGCCTGATGCTTAATAGAGGTAGCAACTTTAAAAACAGAACTACACGATCATAAAGTACTTTATCTTTGTCTCTTCTCTAAGGTAGCAATGTTTTGGCTGCTTTCTGGTGTGACTTTCTCAACTACAAATTTGTCCCAGTTTAGGCATTGTCCCAATGCCTAAAGGCATTGCATTTTATTCTCAACCCATGTTGGAGATAGTTTTGCGCTGGAAACTCCAGGACTATTGTGGTTCATTGGAGGTCTGGCTGCAAGCTGGGTTATTTCCATATTCTGCATCACTGATGTTAATAATCTTTGTAAACGAACTATACATTTTTTTAAACTCTTTTGTATTGGTAGCTGGTTTTTCAACAGATTTGTTCATAAGATTTGTTCGTGGTGAAGGCCAAAGAAAACCTGATAAAAATGTTAGTGTTTGTAACTTTTGTGAATTTGTAATGAGGTTCACAGTCTATTTCTTTGAGGTCAGTTTCTGGTATGGAGTAGTCGTCCTGGGGTCTACTTCCATTTAGAAGTAAAAAACCTTTAGAGTGCAAAAACGAATTAATTTAAGTTAAAGCCCAGAACCAAAGAATGCCATGTTTACTTTGTACTTTTAAACCCAGTGCCCTCTTCTTTGCCTAGCACGTTGCAAGGAGGGGGCGTTAGCTCTGCCGCCTGCCCCCGCGCCCAGCCGCGGTACCCCGCGTTCATTCGGACACCGTCACGCTGCACTTATGGATGAGCTGGTGCGAGCTGCCTCTTTACTCCTGTGACTAAAAGACACAGAAAGTAGGCTGCCATTGCAGTGCCATCCGGTAGCTTTCAGCGCCTTCCCGGGCCCGTCCCGCCGCCCGTGGCTCCGGTCAGCGCCCGCGGCCCCCGAAACCTCTCCTGCCCTACCGGGCGCCTCCGCGCCACCCACAGCCTTGAAGGGGCGAAATTAGTCCGCCCCTGCTGCTGTGCTTCTCTCGGAACGCGTTTACAGTGAAAGAGCCCCTGTTTAAGGGCGCCTGTTCCCCTTCGCCCCGCCCCGCAGACACTT
>NW_009220347.1:5043-5262 GCF_000690835.1 Fulmarus glacialis | reverse complement strand
GCAAGAAACCAGCAGCACTGACAGCCCAGCCCGGCGAGGATGAGGAGGGTGGCGACGAGCCCGTGCAATTAGGGCGATGGCAGAGACGAGCTGTTGCCCCAGCAGGAGCACAGTGAGCACAGCCAGGTTTCCAGCCCATCAGGAGAGCTGCCTCCCGCACCGCGCTGCGGATGCTCCTGTCCCTGATCTGCTGGGGCAACCCGGAGCGATGCCAGCCTG
>NW_009220347.1:3536-4931 GCF_000690835.1 Fulmarus glacialis | reverse complement strand
TCCAGGGCTCCTGTTGTCCCGGGTGGCTCAGGGACAGCAGTCCGTCTGTCCATCCTTGCCCCTTCCCAGCTGGGCTCTCTAAGCCACGCTGGGTAGCACGGTGTAGTTTGCAGAGTCGAGCGCTCAGAATTAAGTGATGGCAGACTTAATGTGGCTTATGCAAACTTAATTTCCCCCTTTGCTGTGTGTACACCGGCTCTAATTACACAGTGAAATACTGCATTGATGGTTCCAGCGGGAGGGGAACCGGTGACTGCGGTAAGCAGTTACCGCGTGCAATGACTGGCCTGTGCCGAGGACACTTTGCCCACGGCGGTCGTAATTTAAGTCTCCTTCCAGCTCTTTCTGGCTGGAAGCACGGCGTGGGGCAGGAGCCTGCTGCAGGGCACCCGGGGGATGTGTCCCTGCCAGCCCCCTGCCAGGCTCGCCCCGCAGGGACCGCTTTTCTCGCCGCTTCCCTCGCAGGTAAGGAAGCACGGGGCCAAGCTCCTGGCGTCCATGGTCAACGGCATGGATGACAAAGATGACCCCCACAACCTGGTTGCGCTCGAGGCCATGTCCAGTCTTTCCAAGCTCCTGGATCACGTCGAGGAGAGAGACATCCAGTCCATGCTCCTCCACATCGCCATCAGGATCCGGCCCTTCTTTGACAGTGTAAGGCAGCGCCCTGGCTGCACCAGGGAGGCCGAGCTTGGCGTGTCCGAAACGGCTCGTCTGCCGAGCCAGCGCCTGCTTAACGCAGGGGGGGTGTGAGGGAGGAGCAGGAGTCTGCTTGGGTGCTACGGGGCACATCCCGGGGTGCAGGGCAGCGCTGCGGAGCTGGGAAGGAGGTTGGGGGGCCGTGTCCCCGGCTGGGAGCTCAGCACAGGCTGCATAAGGAGACGGCGCGGTTGGGAAGCGGAGGTGCCTGTTGTGTTGCCTGCTTGGATCTCGGCTCCTCCCGGGTAGCAGGAGGCTCTGGACGCGGGGCTGAGCCAGAGCTGGGTTACATGGGTGCCCCGGGGTAGGAGCAAGGGCAGGGTGAGGCCAGGGGGAGCAGGGAAGTCCCCTGTGGTGTCTGTCCCAGGGGGTTTTGCTGCCTTTAGCGGTCTCTGTTCATCCTCAAAACCCCTCCAGCATCACCACGGGGAAGCTTGATGCTTTGATGCATCTCCTGCTCAGCTTGCAGCCCGTCCCTGGGTTTGAGCCTTCTCCTCTGCTCCTCCGCTGAGCTGCTGCTGTCCCGCCGGGAGCATCCCCCCTTGGCCAGGCCCTTCTGCGCCCCACACTCCGGCTTTGTGGGTGTCATCTTCTCTGCTGCTCCCTCTGGCCTGAGCAGAACTGCAGCCAGGAGTTCCCCAGCTCCCTCCCCAGCTGTGTGACTGCTCTGCCCCTTCGAAGAGCTGGAGGGTGCAG
>NW_009220347.1:2420-3521 GCF_000690835.1 Fulmarus glacialis | reverse complement strand
ACCCCCTCCCGGGTGCTCCCTGCCGGCTGGTGGGGGGCTCCGGACCAGCAGGAGCGAACGGGGATGATGGTGGCTGAGATTTGGGATGAAGAGGTGGGGGGCTGTGGTTTTGCGGAGTCATTAGATGGGAGGGAGTGAATTTACACCCCCAACAGAGCCTGTCCTCAGCCCATGGGTGGTTTTGTTATTTCCTGGTGAAGAATCATCTAAAATGGTTTTCAAAAACCAAAAAAAAAGCTGAGGTCCTGCAGCTGAGGACCGGGGCAGCCTGGGAGGGAGTTGCCGAGGGTTCAGGACAGACGGCAGCGTTTCTCTTGCTGCTCTGATGCCCTCCAAGCTGAGAAGCGAGGCGGTGCGTGGTGGGAGCAGCACTGCCAGGCGTGTCCCCGGAGACGGGAGATGCCCAGCACAGGTCGGTCCCCGCTGAGCCCTGCTCGTCCCCTCTGCCCGCAGGAGCAGCCCGACCTCCGCCAGTCATCCATCGTGCTCTTCGGCAACCTGACCAAGTTCAGCGAATGCAACTGCGAAGTCTTCTTCGAGCAGATCCTGAACGGGCTGGTGACGCTGCTGCTGCACCTCCAGGACCCAAAGCCGGAGGTTGTCAAAGTGAGTGCCCCGCTCGGGCGGTGCTGGTTGGCAGGAGCAGGGGTCCTCTGCCTCGGCGTGGGGATCCTGCAAGGTGCTGAGCTCTCGAGCGCCCGCTGCAGCCTCCCCTCTCTGTGCTTCAGGCCTGCAAGTTTGCTCTGCGCATGTGTGGTCCCAACATGGGCTGCGAGGGGCTCTGCGACATGTTCCTCAACCACCTGCGGGAGGACAGGAGCCTGCACTATGGGGAGTTCATGAACAACGTCTGCAAACACCTGGTGAGCGGCTGCCAGAGCCCGTGGCACCGGTGCGGCACTGCCCACAGGGCTCGCTGCAGCCCCGCGGGGCTCGTGCGGGGGCTGCTGGTCCATAAGGGCCTCTGGGTCCTGCCCCTGTGTCCGCACGGGGCGAGTCCCCCCAAGCCCAGGTGTGTTCCTGGCCCGACCTCGGCCTCCCCGGAGCTCCGGGCTTCCAGGAGATGGTGCCAGCGCTGCAGGCAGCCGGTCTTGTGTCCTG
>NW_009220347.1:762-1808 GCF_000690835.1 Fulmarus glacialis | reverse complement strand
GTCCCTGTTGTCCTGGGAATGCTTTTGATCCCTGCTCTGCTGGGAGGGCACTGCGGACGAGCAGGGCTGCTGGAAACGGCCAGGTCATCTGGTGCCTCCATGTCCTGCAGAGCACCGACCTGCGCCTTGCTGTGCCCAGGCCTGGGGACAGGCACACGTGCGATGTCCCCAGGTGGTGCCGGCACCCCAGGAACTTTTCTCCAGCCTCTTGCCGCTAATGCTGGCTTGGTGCATGGTGTCTGCTGTGACCAGCTGAGGTAGAAAGCCCGTGGCCAGGTCGTGCCCCGGTTTGGGTGACCGCCCGCCGTGGGCAATGCCCGTGCAGACCTGGTTTGCAGCAGCAGTGGGCTGCCTGTGGGCTGCACAGACAATGCCCGTAATGGGGCCTGGACCAGCTCGGTCCATCACTTTAAAGGTCTCCAGGCTCTGGGTGCAGCATGCGGGTGAGGTTAGGGTGAGGTGAGCAGCACAGCCAGAAGAGCTGCCTCAGCCCCGTGCCCCCAGCTCAGAGTGTTTCTGCAGTTCCTCCTTTCTGAGGGGGGTGGGTAGTGCCCAGCCTTGCTCTTACCCCTTGGAGATTGCACGTGGGGGGAGGCTTTGCTGCTCTCGGTGCAGACCTCAGCTGCGCTGTGCTCGGATGTGCCCAGCGATGCTTTAGGACGAGTTACCAGAGCTGCAGGAGGCAGAAACGCTGGCAGGCGACTCCTTAGGGTGCACATGAGACAGAGGGTTGTGTGTACAACACCGACGGTGGTCCTCATCTGAGCGGTTGTTGGGGGGTTTCCATTGAGACTCCGCACAGCGCGCTGACGCAGGGACGAGTGACCCAGTGCCCGGCGGCGTGGCGGTCTCCTCGGTTGTGGGGCTCCTCAGTGGGATCCAGACCAAGCCCTGACTCTGAAATTCTTCCGCAGGCTTCCTCGTGCTGCACGTGGACGAAGACCACTGTCAGCAAGTGGACCTGGACCAGCTCATTTCGGGTGAGTAGGTGCTGCCGCCACGGCTTTCGCTGCTGGGGAGCAGGGACCCGCTTCTGCCCTCTGGAG
>NW_009220347.1:0-219 GCF_000690835.1 Fulmarus glacialis | reverse complement strand
TCTTGGGGCCGGGGCATGGGCAGCCTCCCGCGGGCCCCTGGGGACCGGCAGCTTTAGGCCATTGCAGAGGGACGAGGCTGCAATGGGATCCCGCTCCCTCCCGGATGCACCGATGCGGTGAGATCCAGCCCTGCCCCCAGGCAGCACCTGGCTGCGTCCCTGGGTGAGCTGGGGGACACGGGGAGCGTCCCCGACCTCATGGTCAGCCCACGAAGCCAG
>NW_009220346.1:58584-59000 GCF_000690835.1 Fulmarus glacialis | reverse complement strand
CCCAGCCATGGGACTGGGACTGCTGGCAGCAGGGTCAAGATGGGATGCTTCACATGGTGCAGTGGTGCTGCTCTGGGGACACCAGACCCAACCTGCCCCATAGAGAGCCAGGATGAGTCCTCCCGTCCCTGCCACCCTGGCCGTATCCCCTTGCCCGGGCTGTGCACCAGCCATTCCCCATCCTGCTGTAGGGCGAGCCAGGGCTCGGTGCCTCCCACCCTCCATGCCCAGCCGTGCGCAGTGTGATCCTCGTGCCATCCCTGGGCACCTCAGGGGAAGACACGCGGGCTCCTGCTCCCCAGCAGGGCAGGGCAGGGGGTGTATTTATGGGAGGAACGTCCCTGGAGGGGCTGGCTCAGGTAGGACAGGTCTGCCCTTGGGGCACTGCACATCCTTCTTGCTGATGCCTGCTGCCG
>NW_009220346.1:46629-58548 GCF_000690835.1 Fulmarus glacialis | reverse complement strand
CTGCGCAGAGACACTGCCTGCTTCCTTCCTCTTCTGCCCCCACCCCACTGCACTGCAGCGGCTCCCACTGCGTCCCCGCCAGCCACCACGGACATCACATCCCAAACACCTTCTCCCCCCAGCCGCTCTGCTGGCACCTCCTTGCTGCCCCAGAGAGCCTGCCGCCCTGGGCCATCTCCAGCCCAGCTCATTGCAGTGACCGGGCCGTCCCTGGGATGTGTGGTGCAGGCACTGCTGATCCAGAGCAAAGTGCTGGGCTTGGCCAGCAGCAGAGCAACTTTATCCTAGAGACAAGGGCCACCAGCATCTGTGTTTTACAAGTAGATCCCAGGGTGCCAGCAGCCTCTGCAGACCTGGACTGGACTTTACATCAGGCCTGAGGATGGACTGTGGAATTGCTCCCTGTCCTGTGTGAGATGAAAGAACTTGGCTGTAGGTGCCTAGAGACAGCCCCACCACAGACAAACAAGCCCCAGCACTGCCCTTTCCTCCCACCCTCTGTCTTCTTACTGAGAATTCTTCCTAAGATGACCAGCAGTGCAGTACTTAACAAGGTGGCCGCATAAACTTGCCCTCGGTAGGGACCAGAGTAAACAAAGAGGGTTCTTTCCTGAAGTATCAGCCTGTCAGACAATGCAGAAGCTTCCTTCCTCAGCAAGGCTGAGGCTGGGCCTGTATCTGCCCTCTTAGTGTAGTGGGCACCCCTCCCATCTGGGTGGCTTTGAGCTCAATGGGTCCTTGAGGATGCAGTCAAGATGCAAACCCCAGGGGCCGCCCTTCCTGCCTTTTGCTGGTGCAACCCTGCACAGACCTGCTGCTTCCTGGCCACCCTGTTCCTCTGGCACTGGGACAAGCAAGGGACAAGCTCAGCATGGCATTGGGGCAGATACCACAGAGCCGCCAGCATACGCAAGTCACTGGGATGTGTCGGTGATATCCGTTGCGCCCACACTCACCCCCAACCTGCCCAACTGCCAGGCACCTGTGATGGGGAGGACGGAGACGGCTGGACCCCTGCAGGTCTTGTAGGGCCCAGGGAACATCCACAAAACCTAGCAGCACTCAAAGATGCAGAGAAACGGGGCTCCGATCCCCAGAGCTGGGATGTCCGGAGGCCCTCACTGTACCCAAGAGGTACCATGGGCACGTCCTGCTCCTCTGCACAGAGCACAGCGAGCAGGAGACCAGAGGGCAGCACCGGCCTTTGGAAGCTGGATTTTGGCCCTTTTTTCCCAAAGGGAATGGGAACCTTTCACCAAAACATGGCTTTATCCAAGAAACAAGGTCAAGCTGCAAAAGTGGTGTGGAAAAAAACTTTTATGGAGGCCAAGAGCTCCCTGTGTGCTGTCAGTTTTAGTGATCTGCGGCCCAGTGTGATTTAAGAGATTTGATTTCAAATCCTTGATTTCAAAGGGTTTGGGATCCCGTCAGCAGTAAGACCCTTCCTCCTCCTGCCAGGTTCTGCCTTGGTCATGAAATCCTCCTGAAAGCTGCAGAGAAGAATGTAGATGCACTCCCTTTGCAAAATGACCTTGTTTGGTTGCCCTGGGACCTGGGTCTCTCCTGTGCTTCAGTGAGACCGTGCACAGGGGTAAAAGGAGGAAACAGATACTGAGACACAGTGTATTCTCTGCCTCTGAAGCCATACAACATCAAGGTACTCGTGCTCAGGGAAGTATCACAGAAGACCCTGCAACACTTTCCCTCTGCCACTTATGGACCTCCCCATGCCACTTCCCCCCCAGCCACACGTGTACCTGTGCTGGCTGGGATCAAGAAGGACACCCAGGACAGAGCCCCTGGGAACAACACCTGACCCCCTTTGGCTTTTCCTTATCCAGAAAGCACTGATGGAGACTGAAGGGACTGTCCTGGCCATGGGGACTCATCCAGGATGGTGGGAATGCAGGAGGGAAGCAGAGATGTGGTGCAGGGATGTGCCATGGCCCAGGCTCCCAGGGGCAGAAAAATCTGCACTGCTGAGACCTCCTGACCCCTACATGCATTTGATGGTACACAAATGGACCTCAGCGTACTTCCACCTGGCCATCATGGCTCCTGTTCCTCCCCTTTGCTGAAGCACCAGCAGGCTGCGACATGACAATGGAGGTTCATTTTGGGGGAGGAGGAGCATTGGAGGCCCCAGCCCAGTATAGACCCAGAGCATGAAAGACAAGGTGCTGGTGGAAAATGAGGCATGAGCTGGTGGAGATAGACTGGATATGAGGGAGACCAGGAGCAGGCAGAGCAGGAACACACCACTCATCCCAGGGCACTTTTCAGCTTTCAGTGCCATGCCTGCAGCAGTCTTCCCCCCTGCGTCTCATTGCACCCACCCACGCAGCTGCTGCCCACCTGGGAACAGTACGTGCACCTCCACCTGCCCGCCTGCAGGAGCACACGGGCGGGATGCACACCCACACGTGCAGAGTGAACGTCCTGTTTACAGTCCCTGTTTACACACCGGTGTCCACCCATGCAGGAGAAGGGCATGCAAATACCCTCTGCAGAGAGAAGGGCATACTGGCCTCTGCAGAGCAGTGAAGTCCCAGAGGTGCACACACACGCTTTTGTGCATGCTACTTCTGGCCACCTCTGCACCCCAGCTTGGAAGATAATGCTGCCACCCTGCTCCTCCTGAGAGACACAGGCTGGGTCTGCAGAGGGGTGCAATGGTGAGCAAAAAAGCCAGGAGCTGCTCTGGCCAGCGGTGCAAGGCAAGGGGCCGTGCATCGCTGTTCAGCCATGCTTGTCCCGTGTTGCATGACCAGCTCTGCACTGGATGCATCAGGCTGGCACGGGGTGCAGAGCATGGGGCAGCTGCCGGGTCCTACAAGAAGGGGCTCCTGGGGCTATGGAGGACCTACAGTAGGGCCTGGCTTCGAAGGAAGAGGGTGCCCAGGCTGGGGGCAGACTCCCACCCAGGGACAATTTGTTGTCAGGGCAGGATCAGGACTCCAGGGCAGCCACCTCCATTGCAAACTGTCACAGGCAAAGAGGAACCAGGCAGTCCCTGGAGGGCAAAGCCCAGAAGCAGATGAGGGGAAGCAGCACTGAAGGAAATGGCTCTGGGTTGGGTCCCATAGGGCCACAGCTGTGCCCTTCGCCATCTTCCCTCCCTCCTCTGGTGGGGTAGGAGAGGTAAGGGCCCAGAACAGGAACGTCCCTTGTCCCCAGCACTCCTCTCTGCTCTGACCTTGGTGGCAGTGGGGTGTCAGTGCCTGGATCCCTCAAGGGTGGCCTTCACCCTCGTGCTTGCACAGCCCATGTGGAGAGCAGGACTGCTGCGGGGAGAATAGCGTCCCAGCTGCTGGATCCCTCCCCTGCCTTGCTGCAGAAGCCCCAGCCTTGTCCTGTCCCCAGAGGCGTCCCAGCCTCACAGCATCCCAATGCCCAACACAGCGAGCAGGATGGGTGAGTGTGGCATTTGTGTTTTGGGAGGTGATGATGATGCCCAGAGTGGTGCTGGGACAGCACAGGACTGGTGATGGAGGGGCACACGCAGAGGAAAGGGTCCAAGCTGTTACCACATTAGCCATCCACCCTGGCCCAACGTGAGGCACCCAGAGATGTGCCAGGCATGGGATCCTGTGTGTCCCCTGTTTGTGGACACCTGTGTGTTAGGGTCATGAGTTGGGATATAGGGACTGGAGAAGTTTGTGACAGAGCCTCAGGGATCTTCAAGGGGCTGTATGACGGTGGGTTTATTTTCAGCAAGCCCAGCAGGACATGGGGACCCTACAGAGCTGGTGCTTCGGGGAGGGAGATCTGGATTTATCCCTGACTTGTACTTGCAGGTTGTTCGCTTGCATTTTACAACTCCACTTCCATGGGATCATCTTGCACCCTGAGTATCCTCTGGCCATATCCTCATAGTCAGCTCCCTTCATGCAAAGAGCAGCTCCCAGCTTCAGACTGGGAGTTGTTCTCCCCACTAAAGCCCAGCCAGTCCTTACTCCCATTTCTGCTCTCCAGCCTCCCAAGTACAAGCCTGCTTTCCCAGCACCCCGCCCTGATCCACACACCCCAGCACCGCTCCTCACCCTCTCCAAACAGCAGTGTAGCTTCAAAGTCACCTGAGCCCAGGCAGGCACCGAACTAGCACCCAAAACACAGATGGTGCCCCACGGTCTCACTCCCCTGGGATTGCCTACCGCACCACGGCCTCGTTCCGCTGGGCCTCCGTCACCTTTGGGTCCAGCGCTCAGACAGGGCTGGTCTTGCTCCCGCTGACATGACTGGGAGCTCAGGACGTCCTGCAGGGTTTTGGAAATTAGCCCATCTCCTTCGCTGCCTAAACATCGCTCGTAGGCTTGAAGGTGAAGCGGCTGCCTCGGGATTCAGCAGACTGTTAAAACCAGCCGATCAGCTCCCAGCAGGTGTGAGAAGGACTATGCAATTAGCCTGAGCATCCCGCAGAGCTGGCCGTGGGGGATGTGAACAGCCCAGTTACGGCGCGGCATCGGGGGGCTCCATGTCACGTGCCCGCTGGCCTGGGGACAGCCAGGACCTGGGAGCTGAGCGAAGCACTTCTGCAGATTGCTTTTCCCGGAGAACAGCGTCTCGCTACTCCAGCTTCCTCCGCGTGAGCGCATTCCCAAGGACAGCCCCAGCACTCTGTGCCGCGGTGTGCAAACATCCGCCACACGCAGCCTGTGTCGGCGGGCTGCAGGGAGCACAGAGTCTGCAGAGGAGCGCTGCACGTGAGCCTGGACCCTTGGGCATCCCGCTGGGATGGAGCTGATACTGAGGAGGGAGAGCCGGAGGGAGCGAACGTGTGACCTTCCTCCCTGTTGCCAGTGATGGTCTGCGCAGAGTTTGCTCCTGCCACTGCCCAGCTCTGGTTGGAAGCAATTAAGCAATTGCTGCTTCATTTTTTCAAGGCATCTGCCGCTGATCTTGCCAGCCCCTGCACAGGATCCTGCCCCTCTCTTCAAGGAGAACCAAAAAGGATGGAAATTCACCTGAATTTCTTGCTTAACTTTTTTTTTTTTCTTCTTTGAATGACTGCTGAGCAGAACCACTTCTGGTTTCTGGAATTAGATATTCTCCCACATCTGCAAACAGGCTGAGCTTTCCTCCAACTTTGCAAATGGAAAGGCAGAGGCAAAGCAGGTGAAACACCAGCCCCATCTGTGTGGGGCCAGCAACAATGCAGGGTTGGTGCCGCTGTGGGTTAAAGAGGGGTTCATGGGCACAGGAACAGCCCTTCTGGGAAAGGTGTTCTTCTAGCATGAAAGTGCTTCATATCAGCATGGTTTATTCCTCTCCCCATGTGGGAACAAGCTCTCCCCATTCATTTTAGCTTCATGCATGGAGGATTGCTCCTAAGTCGAGTGGTGAGGGTAGAGGGGATCTAAGCCAGCACGAGGGGCCAGATCTCCAAGGTGCTGAGACTTTGACTCTCTATCCAGCAAATGCCAGAGGAGAAGCCATAGAAGCATAGCAAGAGCCATGGGGCTACTTCGTCACCCAGGACACACTGCTGCACTGCGAGGGGACACAGCCCCAGCACCGGCGGCAGCATCTTGCTCATCCATGTGTCGCTTGGGCTTGTCCTGCACTTCCCTGGCTGCCTCCAAGAGCGCTGTGCTCTTGGAAAGGCTGCCTGGAAACCTCTGTGTGCCTCAGTTTCCCTTAGGGACCTAGCTGTCTGCCTCGCACGGGAAGCCTGGTGGGGTGGCAGCAAACAGTGGCTTGCCCCGGGCCAACAGACACACATGTGTCTTCCCAGGAGGCTCTAGACCACAGCGCCTGCTTGCAAAGCACTGTGAGGTGTGTGGGCAGGAAGAAGGCCCCCAGGAACAAGAAACTACTTTCCATCCCCCGAGCATACAGGACAAAGCAGGTTCCTATGAAAAAGGCACAAAAAGGCCTGAAAATCCTGAAGACCCATCATGTCGTTCATATCCTGGGTCCCTTGGCACACTGCATCCTGTAGCAGCAGGGACCTCGGCACCCAGTGGCATGGGCTGAGCCTTGCTGCCCGCCCCAGCAAAGCTCAGTTGGGTTTGCTTTGCACAGCCCTGCTGTCTCCAGCCCCGGGCTGTTTTCTCGTGGGGGCACCGAACGCGGTGACCTCTCGCCGGGTGCAGGGGCCGTTACCAATAACAGGAAATGAACTTGTCAGGAGGGGCAGGAGAGAGAGAGAGACCCAGAAAGAAAGGAAGCGGTTAGAAAGTAGTCACTTCCATTTTTGCTGCGAGAGCGCCTGCGCCCACACGCCGCTGGCCTCAGGGGAAGCGGTGCTGGTTTTCCGCAGGCTAATCTGGTCTGGGATCGGCAGTGAGTTTTTCACAAAGAGCGCAAAGATCCTCTCCTAGCCCGTGATAACAGCTAGAAAGAAGATGGTAAACCAGGGATGGTTAAAAATAGCCTGCTCTCAGCCAACGTCCGGTGCAGAAATAGGTGCAGCGAGTCAAACAGATGCTGAGTTTGTCACTCCACGGGGGCTAAGTTTCTTAACCTCACTAAAAACAGCCCATGCATGTGACGCTGAGTGTACCATCTGGCCACAGCACAGGATGGACCTGTGGATGCATCTACCTGGGGCCAAAGGGCCTTGCTGCTGCATGGTGCAGGCCAGGGAGGATGTGCCAGCAGCTTCTGCCTGGAGTCTTGGAGGTGGGGATGAGCTGGGGTTGTCTGAAAGACCAGTGGCACAGGGTGAAGCCAACCCAAGAGCTTGACTCCTCCAGTTCCCAGCTGCTGGCGTGTTGGCTGCTGCTGAACAGGAGGCATCTTTTCTCCGTGCAGATACTTGTATAACTCATCCCGGTGGCCTCTTCCTCTTTTCTTGGGCAAACTGTAGAGTTGAGGCCTGTCGGATCTTTTAATGAAAGCCACGTTTTCCAGAGCTTTCCATGCTGTTTTCCTGTACTCTGTTAAAGTATCTTTTTAAGGTGGGAGAGCCCACAGAAAAGTTTTGCTACCCCCTGCAAATGTGAATCCACTGCCATCTCTATTATATAGCACTCTGCAAGATCCCCCCTGAGCACAGAGATCCAGCCTCCTCACCCTGAATCCCACCGAGACAATCCTGTCTTAGCACAGCAGGGCATGTCCTACAGATGACCTGCACCTGGGCAGCCAGGATCATGTGAGATATATTGCATGTGCAAATGAGACAAATTCTCTAAATTCAAGTCCTTGATCCTGTAGTTTGGCACTAGGCTGCCAGCACCCATGCCTGGCTGATGGTGCACTAAAACGCATTGATCTGCTCCCAAAGGAAGGTTCTTGGGTTGTGATGTGGCTTGTAGGAACCAGAGCCCCGTGACAGCCAGGGCAGGTCCCATCTCTCCAGCCAGAGGAGAGACTCGCCATAGATGTGCCGAGGCAGCCAGAGGGCAGCAATGCAGAGACAACGGGGATCTACAGAGTGCAGCTCCTCCAGCACGCAGCCAGCCACCCACCGAGGCAAGGCCACGCGTGCGTGCAAGTACATGGGCCTGTCAGCTCTTGAAAGCTGTTTTGGATAGTGCTTTCTGGCCTCAGAAAATCAGGAAGCCACCACGTTGGGCCATGCATTGCTCCTGCTGAGTGATGCCTCCCGAGTCCCCTTGGTCTCGCTGCAGCTGGGCAGCCATAGGTCTGAGCCACAGGAGCTCGCAGCACACAGGGTCTTTTTTATCCCGGCTCCAGGTATCAGAAATATTCCTGTCGGCTCACTGTGGGGAAGCCATTGTGCTGGAAGCCACAAATGCCCCACATCTGGAGGAAAAGCTAAGAAACTGTAAGCTTTTTAGGTTTTTTTATTTCTGCTGTTGGGGCCAAAGGGGGGTCCCCAAATGCTCTGGGGCAGGGGACACCTTTCCTGCCAGCAAGTGCAGGTAGCGGAGGATGGAGCCATGGGGCTTTCAGCACTGGAGGATAAATCGAGGCAGCAGCTGGTGGCACCACGGCCCCTGATGCAGCACAGGCGTCAGGCTTTTTGCCCATGAAAGCCTTGCCTGACCAGTGCTGGATAAGCTGCAGCAGCAGACAGCAGACCTCTCCATCACCCAGGGCTGCCGAACACCCTTCCCCTGCTCCCGCCTGGCGTGGGCACGGGGTCAAGCCATGCGGCTGGCATCAGGGCAGTGTTTGCAGTAACACTGAATAAGGCACTGGGTCTGCCACCACATGGGAGAGCAGCAGGTCACGCCGTGGTGCCTGGTGGGCAGGTCACTGTGCAGTGCTACAGCTTCTGGCCCACCATCCTTCTCCCCCCATACCTCACCTCTGGTTTATGGGGGCCATTGCACCCTATTAACAAGGGCTGCTGGACTCCGTGTGCATTTTGGGAAAGGGTGGGCCCCTCTATAATGCAGAGCCTGCATGTGGTGCTGGGGCCCAGGTCTGTGATACCAGGACAAGGCAGGAGGGATCCGTGCTGCTGACGAGTAGGGGAGAGGATGGGGAAGCACTGGCTGAACACCCACGGGGCTGTGGAGAGGGGTGCAAAGCCAGCGAGCTCTGCTCTCGGCTGGGGCAGGTCACCCCCACCCTGCCATGCCACCAGCCAGCCTGGCACCATGACACTGCAGCAGATCATGTCCCACTTGGTGAGCATCACCCCTGCCAGGGGGCATCTCCACCTCCTCTCACAGCGCCCCAAGCAGCTCTGTCTCCTCTCTTCTGTGGGTCTCCTGAGCCTCTCCCCAGACATGACAGTCACCAGTGAGGCTACCTCAGCTGGGCTTTGGGGTCGCTCCACTTTGGGGAGCTGGAGTCCAGCCGGGGGGACCCTGCAGAGCTCAGATGCAGCAACCTGCAGGCATG
The DNA here is from genome assembly GCF_000690835.1 of Fulmarus glacialis. Taxonomy (NCBI): domain Eukaryota; kingdom Metazoa; phylum Chordata; class Aves; order Procellariiformes; family Procellariidae; genus Fulmarus; species Fulmarus glacialis. Next base: position 49,785 of record NW_009220346.1, on the reverse strand, counting down.
TGCTGGGCAGGGGCCCTGCTGCCTGCTCCTGCCGGGGAGGAGATGCTGTGTGTTGGGCTGCATCCTGCGGCGCTGGCTGGGTCTGGGCCCACGGGTGCTGACAGGAGCCTCCTGTGTCTGCCTATTTCACCATTCCTGCAAGGGCCTGGTTTATGTTTCTGTCATGGTCAGGGACGGCTGATCTTGAGTAAGGATCCAGGATGGACCCTGAGGAGGTCCAGATGGATCCTGTCTTCCACGAGGAGCCAGGACTGATTCAAGCAGTGACAGCTACCCTGTGTGTCAACGTCCTCTCTGCCTGCCTCTTCTCCATGGGTCAGACAGTCTCCAGGGAGTGACACAGGCTGGCTTTCAGGGCAGACTCTCTGCCAACAGCATCTTTTTAATAACGCTCAGCAAAGGAGGGGAAAGATGATGTTTGTCAACTGAGAAAATATCTGTGTGTTTCCCCAGAGACCTGGTGGGATGGTCCCACTGCCCCTGCTCCTGGTACTGTCCAGGACAGAGGGGAGATCGGTAACAGGCAGGGGAAGAAGCGGGAAGAGCTGGGCAGGGGGCTCTGGACTGTGGCAGAGGAGCAGCAATGGGTGCTCGGTGGGCAATACCACCAGACAGGGTGACCTTACCTGTGTGCACAGCTGCAGACAGGCTCTGGGGGAGAAAGGAGGTTGGAACGACACCAGAATTGTACAGAACTCTGTTCAGGACCCCAACACACAGTTGGGATGCAGGGCCTGGCCTGGGAGGAGCAGGGGTGATGGAGATGGAGACACTCGCTGCACACTCCTGGGAAATACAGCAGTGGTGTGCCACAGGGCATCCTGTCCTTGTCCCCTGCCTTCAGCAGCATCCCACATGAACCGCAGCACCGAGTTTTCCTGCTCACAGCAGGGACCATTGGAGCCAAGGAGCTCCCACGCTCCCCTCACAGAGCTGAGCATGTTGAGCAGGTGGCCATGCATGTGATGAGTTTGTCAGGCCATTGAAAGCTGTTCGTAAGAAATACCAGCGAGGCTGTGTAAACAAGCGGAGTCCAGCCTGTTTTGACCTAGATAAGACCATGCATTCATGGATGCTTTCAGCCCAGAGGGGAAGAGAATAACAGTCTCCTGCCACAGGTCTCCGGTAAAGGTCGCAGCTGATGCTAGAGCCAATCTTTTGTGACCTCTTTCTCTGCCTGATGTCAAGCAGCAGGAACTTGCCTCCCCGGTGAGGGTCTGGTCTGGGACCAGGTTCAATGCGGACAAGTCCTCTGCCCCAGTGGTGCTGGAAGAGCTGCTTAGAAAACAGGAAACCACTTGACCAGGAAAAAGCAGTGAAACATTCCCTTATTCTGCAATGTTTGTTGTTTTAGGCTCTCCCAGCCAAGCAGCTCAAGGCGAACGGCAAGCCCAGCTGATCCCCCCAAGCCTTGGGGCAGTTCCTTCCAGACCCCGCAGCCAGCCCAGCCCAGCTGCACCACCCACAGGAGAAGCAGGACAGCGTGGCTTCGCAGCCCAGATGCCAAACTCGCTGCTAATGACAGCCCAGGGAGGGATGAGGAGGCTCAGAAAAGCTTGATGCGTCCCCGTTACCAGCCTGCCACCTACTCTCCCTCCCTCCCCTCCAGCAGCAGAGCACCTCTGCTTCCTGGTACACAGATGGTAAACTGATGCAGGGCAGGTGTGTCCCAGCTCAGAGGTGAAAATACCCTCTGCCAGTGCTTTGGGTAGGGACCAGCTCTCCAAGTCTGGCATCTGGGAAGGTCTCCAAGCCCCACAGACCTCCCATGCCCCCAAACCCTCAAGCCAGGATGTTCAACTCCATGGACACATCATCGGGGACCCCTGGACAGGCAGGGCTGAGCTCCACGTCACTCTGCAAGACCCACTCTGCAAGACCGTCCCAAGTCAAGCAGCAGAGGCTGCGGCTGAAGGGACAGACACTTCACAGGGACCTGGAGCAAAACTCTCAGCAGGCAATAGTGGAGGGGGCTGATCTGCATCCCTCTGTGAACACCTCACCCCTGCTCCAGAATTGCCTGGTGAGGCCAAGCTTGTGCCAGCAAAGCCTTTAGCAATCGCCAGCCATGAGACCCACACCCGTGGCCAAGACGTGTCCCAAGAAGCAGCTTCCGCTGCAATGATTGAATGCCACCTACGGCAGTGCCCCCGGGAGCAGCCAGGCTGCAGCTGTGCCAGCCCCAAACATGCATCAGCCTGGGGAGGGTGGTCTCGAGGGGGCCTGCAGCTGAGCTGGAGGGAGTAGAGCCGGGGTAGGGGTCCCGTAGCTGCTCCTGTGAAGAAGCAGAGCTGTCTTCTTTTGGGGGCTGGACGCAGGAAGCAGCAGGCGCTGCTGACAGCCGAAGAAACCGGCTCATGTTGTGTTTGGCTCCTTGGTGCTGCAAGAGATGCCAGGGAGAAGCTGAGGAGTTGCAGAAGCAGGCACTGCCAAGGCTGCCGCCGTGCTGCGGGGAGGGGAGCACCCCTGGGTGCCACGCCGCAACGCCCCAGGACCACCACGGTGCAAGGAGAGCCACAGGCAGACATTGATCCCTCTGCTGAAGGACCAGCTCTGACCTTGCACGCCCCCATCCTGCACCCATCCCCATGCCCTGGGACCCTCCGAGGTGTCACAGCTACTGAGATGCGTGTGAAAAGCCTCAGCCAGCACAGCCTGCCAGGGTCCAGCGCTTGCAGGGCAAGCTGGTCGGCAGCTCGGACGGCAGCAGCGTTGGTGTTGCTGCAGGCAGTGGTCTGCTTGCAGTGGACGTGGGAGAGGGAAAGCAGCCAGGCAGCAAGATGGGACAATGCCCTGCCTTCGCCCTGAGCTGCCAGGCAGGCCTCCCGCCCAGGGGCATGGAGGATGGGCAGGCCTTGTGTTTACTCCTCCAAAAAAGAGACCTTCCTCCTGAAAACAAAACCTTTTGTGTGCAAATGCAGCCGTCCGGCAGGTTTGTTTTTATACAGGAAACTTTGAACCAGAGGGCCGGGGCTGGTTTCATTTTGAGGGGAGTTTTTCAGTTCATGGCAGTATTTGGAAACGGAGCCGCTTTCCAAATTTGGAGGCTGTGTTTTCACATAGCTGCTGAGCATGGCAGCAGTGTCCAGGGCTTCCTCCTCTCCCTGCCGTGCCAGCAGGCTGGCTTGGTATGAGCCCGGAACGCCTTTCCTCTCC
>NW_009220346.1:45449-46618 GCF_000690835.1 Fulmarus glacialis | reverse complement strand
GCTCCCTTTTCTCTGCAGAGAGCTTTGCCCAGCTGGGAGGGAGGGGTGGGGGGGAGCTGCTGGCAGGGGCTGGTGCCCATGGTGGGAAGGCTGAGCCCCCTGAGTGGCAGCTGAAACACGTGGGACCCTTGTGGGACTGGAAAGGGTCAGATGCAGAAGTCCCCCTCCATGCACTGCACAGCGGATGCGGGAACCCACTGCTCCTGTGTGAGGCTAAGCTGGGCTAATCCTGCCAGCCGCTTGCAAGGACACCTGAAACATGAGCTCCAGGCCTTGTTTTCAGCTGGGACTGCAGAGACAGGAGTCCTCACGCTCATTGCCGTGGCTATTGAACCTCCTCCTGCGGCATCCATCAAGATGGGAGAGGGGGTGCCTTGGGACCTGCTCCCATGGTCCTGGCTTTCCTCCGAACCCACTGGCAAGACCCCTCTCCTTACCCCCAGGGACCAGCTGGCCACCCGCTCACCAGGGTGAGGGTAAGTGCCATCCTGGACTAGCTCTTGGGATGCTCTGCGCCTCCTGAGCCAACTCACTGGCTCCTTTCCACCTCCCCCTTGCTGTGGGGATGAGAGGGACTGGGATGCTCTCACTCCCTCCAGGATGGTGGCTGGTCTGATGAGGCTCAGGGCAGCAAAGTCTTTAGCAATCACAGCCAACAGACACCTTCAGGGCTGGAGCATGGGTCTGGGCATCTGTGCTGGCTCCATCACAGCCTCAGGGCCCTCCCTGCCTCCCTTTGCAATGGCAGCATGAAGGGATGCTTGCCATTTCCAAGGGTCCCATCACAGGGTGCCCCCAGCACCCGGGCTGGCCTTGCAGCAAGTGGTGCAAACCCAGGCAAGGTGCAGGGATACATGAGCTGTGGCCAGCCTGCAGCATGGCATGTGTCTCCCACCCTCCCCGGGGCACAGACCCCTGCCCTCACGGGGCTACAGGAGACATCTCCATCCAGCTGATCCCTCCTCCCTGGCATCCTGCAGCTGAGATGCTAGGCGAGCCCAGGCGGGCCTTCCCCCAGGACCAGCCCAGACTTGAGCGTCAGGGCCGTGCACAAGCAGGAGTAAACGGCAAGCAAGTGTGAGTGCGCCAAGCCAACACCGCGCGCGCCAGGCTCGCAGGGACAGGCTGTGGACCACGCCACGGATGCCCACCAGGAGAGGTACCGCTCC
>NW_009220346.1:44799-45169 GCF_000690835.1 Fulmarus glacialis | reverse complement strand
TCCGTGAATGTAGTGTCCTGGCAGCACCGGGCACCTTTGCTGTCAGCCGGTTCTGGCACTGCATCCCAGAGTGGGAGCAGAGCGCTGCGGAGCTCTGCAGGCTGTTGGCGATGGAGTGGGGGGGGCCATCCAGGTGCTGCCCTAGCACTGCTTGCAGTAGGCGTGGGGCAGGCAATCTCTGGGCTGCTATCAGCCCTCCCCACCTGGTGCCTCTTGCCCTGGCCAGGGGAAGGGGACTCCTGAGCCTGCTCAGCCCCAGGGGCGGCACCCACACCCTGCGGGGGCAAAGCAGGTCTGCCCGGCTCTGCCGGCTTTGGGCGTGCTCTGAGTCACCCGCAGCCTTGCTCTTCCCAGGTCTGCAGGCGCCTGG
>NW_009220346.1:39857-44682 GCF_000690835.1 Fulmarus glacialis | reverse complement strand
CCAGTAGCCTGGCCAGCGCGGCTGTGCCTGCCCTGGGCACAGCTCTGCCCTGCAGAAGGGGTGATGTTCCGCACCACCTGCCTGCCCTCCCCTCTCTGCGAAATGGGAAGAGCTCCAAGGTTTGAAAGCACAGGGCAGGAGGCAGGTAGCAGCCCTGGCAGGACTCCACATGGAAATGATTAAACACTTGCGAGGGGTTGAAGGAAGAGCATCCCAGTGCCCTGGGGTTTAGGGTTGGAGAACGGTGGCGTGTGAACCTTGCAAAGAGAGAGGTCCCAGCGGCACCTGCATCCTCTGCAGGCTCTGCCCCAGGAACAGCCTGTTCCCCTTGTTCCTCCCTCGCAGCCCCGGGCAGCACTCAGCACCTCAGAGGTGGCAGAGCGGAGAAGTCGTGGCCTGGGGCAGTTCACAGCACTGGTGGGCACAAGGAGAGACAGGGACCAGAGGGACAGGGACCGGAGGGATGTTGCTGCTGGGCTGAGGCAGGACAGAAGCCCCAGAGCTGCTCCCAGCCCAATCCCAGTGGCACCAGTGCCCCATATCATGGGCCCCCTGGGCAACATGTTGTCACAGGGTGCTAGGTTGGATGCAAGGGGTCCTGCCCAGGGCAGCTTGGCAGAGCTCCCTCGGGGACAGCAGGTCTGCATGTCCAGACATGGGTACAGGCTCCTCCGTGCAGTAACAGCATTGTTTATAGTGCCAGGCCATGGCTCTGCCCTCTCTGGGTGCAGACTGAGTCCCTCAGGGAGTGGCAGTGTCCTTGCCCGCATGCTGTCCCGCGGCAGCCGTGTGCAGGGACCTTCCCGGCTTCTGCCCGTGCGCAGCCTCGGGAGCATTGCCTGCCGGCTGTCACCACACACAGACCCTGTGACACCGGGGGTGCTCGGGTGCCGCAGGCACACACTCTGCTGCCCACCCTGCTCATCCTCACCCCAGCTGGTGCTTCCCAGGGAGGTCCCCTACTTCCCCCAAGTGTGGAGGTCTGGGAGATGCTCAGGTCTGGGAGATGCCTCAGCAGGGACAAGCCCTGTGCCACCAGCTCCGTGCTCAGGGCACCTGGAGTAAAGGCCAGTGCATGGAGTACAAAGGCAAACTGGGGGTGGACTCTGCTCTGATCTGAGGTTGGCACTGCCCAGGAGGACTGCGGGGAGCCTTTGCCAGACAGGGCCTTTGCCACTGCGCTGTGGCTACTGTCCCTTAGCATAAGGGAGACCTGACACCACAATGATGGGCATACTGTCAGAGGTCCCGTTTCCTGTCTCTGCTCTAGGCTGGATGATCCCACTGGGGCCTGGGGCAAGGACAATGTCCCAGCCTGAGGCTCTCCCCCTTGCAGGAGGCGGTGGCTTGGCTGTGCAGACCCCGCGGTGCAACCGCAGCTCTGGCTGGCATAGCTTTCAAGCGTTCACAGTTGGCAGGGCCTCCCCCATCCCCCTGCTCCTTGCGGTAGCCTTTGCTGCTTCACGGAAAATGTGATGACTCGGCAGCCCCTGAGTTTCCAGGCCGGGTTCCAGCTGCTGGGTGGAGAAACCTTCTGCAGTTGTTTTTGGGTCTGGCACAGCCAAAGGCTTCACTGTCAGGGGGACCGGAGGGGAGATCTGGCATCCCCAGCTGAAGGCGGGCTCTCTCTCTGTCCTTGCCTGTGGTGGCATGGTGTCACCAGGGTGGCTGCGGGGAGGGCAGCGCTGGCACGTAATGAGCAGCTTCTTCTGTCCAGTATGGGAGGCTGCTGAGCCCTGCGGCGCCAGGGACAGGGCCTGGGTTTGGCTCCCACCAGAGCTTTTGGCTGTTTCCACCACAGGCACAGCCCAAAGTCCCTGAGCTCAGGAAGCACAACCACCGAGTCCCCAGGTTTAAATCAGTGGGGCTGGTATGGACGAGTCCCCGCAGCCAGTGGGGTGCCAGCTCTGCGTGCCCTGTGATGGGCCACGAGGAGCATGCAGAGGCTGGGAAAGCCACTGGGACACCTCCGGGACCATGCCCAGAGGTCAGTCCCAGCCCAGCAGGCAGCAAGGCATGGTGCCGAGGCATCCCCCCAGTGTGTCCTCATGCCAGGGGGGGCTGACCTCTCCTTCCTGGATGGGGAGGTGCTGGGCAGTGGCACAGCATGGCAGCGGGCTCCAGGGGTATGGAGACACTGTGCTCTAGGAGTCCCTGCTCTGCTCCCCAGCCCAGAGTCCAGGGAGGGCAGGACACAACCTTTGGTCCTCAGGCAAGACAATGCCCGGAGAAACTACCTTGGTGGTGGAGTTGTACCCCCACGCAGGGCTGTGGCAGCAGAAGTTGATTTCCAACAAATTCCTGAGATGCCACATCCCACCTACCTCCCTTGCAACTCCATCCCACTGAGCCGGGGTGGCTGGAGGTGGAGATGACCAGCTTTACAGGGAGGCTGGTGGCAGGAGCGTTGGGGCTGTGGGCAGGCAGGTGTAGTGAGTGTGCGCAGACTCAGCTTGCTCCCCAGCAGGGCAGGGCAGACTCAGCCCATCTGGAGTGTCCTGGGACTCCAGAGAGTGGGTTGTCCTCTTGCTGGTCTGGAGCTGCTTTTTGGTGTGCGCTGAAGCTAGAGGAGCCCCACCTTGACTCTGTAGGCTGGGATAATCTCCTGTCTGTGCCACTGCAGGGGACACTGCCTCCTGTCACCTGCCTTAGACACTGGGGGATGCAAAATCTCTTCCCAGGGTTTTCCTTGATAATCAAGGGTCCCTCCTGCCCCATCCCCCTGGATCACAATTCCCAGCCCACTAAGGTCCCCCATCCTAACCTCTAACCCCTGCTTCATCAGCCAGGGCTCCTCCAATTCAGCTCTGCCATCACCTGCCACTCTCCGGGCCCCCCCCCCCCACCCCCCCCTGCCTGCTCTGCCCCTGCCCCAGCCATCCTGACCCCCCAGGCTGCTCACGGCAGCACAGCCCCATGCTCCCCATCCAACGCGGGGTCACCTCTCCTTGTGCCGCTGTGGCAGGGCTCGTACCACAGACCTGCTGGGGACATCCACCGAAAGCCTCTTTGCAAACGCGTTTGGGGACCGGCCAGCTGTAACCTCCCAGATCCCGCCCTGGGCCCCTGGGTAAACCTGGCAAGCCCTCACTGCAGCAGGGAGCTCCAGCCTCCTCCCAGCTGGCTGCAGCCGCCCAGCTCTGGAAAGCGGCCTTTTAAAACAGTCCCCAGCCCACTGGAGACGGCAGCAGCCAGCCCCAAACCTCCCTCTGCCTCGGCTCATGGAGGGGGACTCCCTCCCCATCCAAGTGGCTGGGTACCTCCGGTATCCATGAGCACCCGCCCTGTGCTCAGCTCCTGTGGGGGATGGCCAGCCCCCGGTCACGCCGACGTCCACCAGCAGGGATGGATGTCCCCAGCTGTCTGCGGCACTGGTTGATGGGTCATCCCCATCACCCCAGGTGTTGGTGGACCTCAGTCCCAACGCTTATCAGGGGATCCCTAAGAGCCAGAGCTTTTACCTTGGGCCTCCATCACTTGAGAAGATGCACTGTTTGCATTTTTGACATTCAGCCTTCCCCAGAGCTGCCGGTATTAAGGATTAAAAAGCTTGCATGCACTGGAGCCAAGGCATTGCCTTCTGCTCCCACCCCGACCTTCATGTCCAGGGTGCAGAGGGAGGGCTGGTCTGGTGACAGAGTGACTCGAAGGGCCTCCGGTTGTTGAGCTGTGCCTCTCTGCTGGGGGGATGTCGGAGTCATTAACAGAGGAGACAAAGGTGACCAATAAACCCTTACTGCTGGGCTGAGCAGCAGGGCCAGGGCTCCTTTACCCTCAGTCCGCTCCAGGCAGGGGACTGGACCTCTGCAGAGACGTGACTGTGACCACGGACCAGGACTCCTGGCACCAGCCCCATTTGGCCAGGACCTGGGGAATTAACTGTCCCCCATGCAAAGGGAAGGGGACTCATGTGTTCTGTCCCCTTTCCCAGCTGACTCCATCAGCCTGAGGGCTGTCAGGAGGTTTGGGGGATGGACCTGGGGCTGGAGATGGGTGCTAGATCGGGTGTCCTTGTGTACCCCTCTCTTCTCAATTATGTGCAGGGTCTGAGGCTTTCCCATGTCTTTGCCCAGGCACTGGGAGCTGATCTGTCTCTCACAGGTCCCACTTGACAAACTTCTGAGTTTTTGGGGAAGGGAATCTGCTGTTCTGGGCCAGCTGGGGGATGTGTCCCACGCTGACAGCTCAGTGGCTCACAGCAATAAGCAAAGCTTGAATAGCCCCCATTGGGGGGCCATGCTGGCTACTGGGACAGAGTCCCACGGCCACACAGGCTGCGCTGGCTTCCAGGATAGATGCATCACTGAACCTCTTCCAGCACTGTCCCAGATCTCCAGCACTGATGTGAAGCCAATGGCATCTCCGCTCTGAATCAGAGCTGGCATGCTGCCACACATTGCACAGACACAGCACAGCACCACACAACGCACAGCCCTGCACATGGCTGGGGGGGCACATTGTGCTCCCCGTGGCAGCACCGCATACAACTCCTACAACCCATGAGCAGACAAGGCACCGCTCAGACCCAGCCAACCCCTCAAATCGGCAAAGCGTGGTCCACGTATCTTTGTACCCATGGGATGCAGCACACAGGAACCTCTCACAATGTCTTCAAACCCCCAGCTCCAATCTGCTTGCCCCTGTGCCATGAGCATCAGACAGAGGCACACATCTCCCTCCTCACCCAGCATGACCAAACCTCCCATCAGCACCTCAGTTTTCCCAATTCCTATTAGCACCTCATGCAGAAATTCATGCATACAGAGCTAAAGAGTACATGAACGTGCTGGGCACAGAGACAGCTGCAAGGTGCATAGCACCCTGG
>NW_009220346.1:30890-39826 GCF_000690835.1 Fulmarus glacialis | reverse complement strand
CCCTGGATCCACACTCCTGCAAATGCTCCCTCCAGCATCCGAGCCCAGCTGCCGGAGGCTGCGGTCCGCCCTCCCTCCCCTTGCTGGGGGCTGGTTTGGGCACTCCCTTCCAGCTCAGAGCCGCCATCTGTCCTGTCCTGTCTCCTCCCCTCTCCTCCCCTCTCAACACCAACTCCCACAACTCTGCAGAACTCCTTCTGATGGCCAGACCGGGCTCCAGTCGTACAGAGACCCAGCCACAGCGAAAGCACCCCCCTCCAAGCCCCCCGGCAAGCAGCTCTCTGGCCGCAGCACACACTCGCTCACACAAGGACAGCTGCAGAGTCACCGCAGAGGGACACAGATCCACGGGAACAATAGCAAATGCACACAGCGAGAGGCACACACACACACTGGACTTCTCCTAGCCCGGAGGCGCACTCTGCTCCTGCCCAAGGACAGCTGGCAGGGCTGATGTGCAACGCGCTGGCATGCAACGCACGTCCCCACTGATGTCATCCTGTCACCCGTGCTCGGAAAGCATCTGGGGACGCAGCCCCTCGCTGCCATGGGAGAAGGGGCTGGCTGGGGACAGCCACTGCTAAGAAGCTACCCCCCACAACTTGTCATCCTTCTAATCTGCAGCCATCCTGGTCCCAATGAGACCACCGCTGCTGCCGCTGCTTGTCCTGTGGGTGCCGTGGCTCCTGGGAACCCTGGCAGAGGTAAGCCCTTGTCTCTTCAACCCCCCGTTTGTCCATGCAGGCTCTTGGCTCCAAGCTCTCTGGCGGCAAACGGCTTTGCATAGTCCTACCCCGCTGAGGAATGACGGCATATTTCTGGGCTGCCTCTCCAGCCATGCAGCTGCACCAAATTAGCGACGTTTGCAATTACGAGCTGGCTCTTTCCTCCGATTCCCCCCCCTCGCCATGCCCTCTTGCCCCGGTGCCTGGGATCGGAGAGTGTTACTGCTGCCACGGCTGTGTAGCTCCTCGCCCCAGGAATTGGCTGGCTGCTGTTCCCCAGGGGTCTGGAGCCCCTTCGCTCCCCTCCACGCACACACTCCCAAAAGCACCACAGTCAGTGGGAGAGCCAGAAATGAGTCAGCCAGCAGAGCCAAGGGGGGAATAACTAAAGAAAGATGATGGCTCCTCTGTGGCTTGTTGCAGGACCTGGAGTGGGCAGAGATATTTCCTTTAATGTGGAGGGAACTAGTCTCAACCTAAGCAGGGCACACCCTGCTCGTGAGCAGACTGTGGGGAGACGGGTTTCCCGCGAGCGTGCTCAGCACCCTCTGCGGTATGGAGGGTGCTGGATGCTCTGGAGCTCTCAGACCAAGCCCTTGCTTTGCAGCCTGTGGGGGATGGCAGCTGGACTGAGGTCTGGGATCCCTCCATCCTCCCCCCACCACAAATGTGGGAAGAGGGTGGTGCCTGTAGAGGGAATGAGATTGCCAGGGCCTGTCCAGAGCACTCTTCCTCCCCAAATCTTCCCCTTGTGCCCTGGCTGTTTTGGTGGGATGTCTTCGCCTGTGGGCATGGCCCCGTGTTGGTCTGCAGTCCCAGGACCCATGCAAAAGGCCAGGGAAGCTGCCAAGCTACATCTGCTGAGTGTGTCTCCCTGCCTTAGATAGGGGAGGGCGATGTGAGCAGTGACCTGGACTCTCCTGTGAAGAGGGGTCACAGTCCCCAGAGGGTCGCAGCCCTCAGATGCCATGGCTGGGTGGGACCTGTGCCTGGCCAGCCTGACCCCTGGCCTGGCACAGGGCACCTCTCCCAGCTGTTAGTCTCAGCTCAGACCACCTCACCTTGCCCCTCTCTCACTTGACACCTTCAATCCCCCAGGGCGAGGGATGCAACCGGACGGTGCAGGCAGGGTTGGAGGGACAGGATGCACCCAGTGACAGAGGTAAGTCAAAGCAAAGAGGTCCCCGGGCTGTGGAGGGTGGTCTTGGTGCCCAGGAGCTGTGAGGTGAGCAGATGTGCTGGGCCAGGACTCTTGGAGTTAAGAGTAGCTTTGTAAATACTCTGCTTTAGACTTACTGCAGGCTGCAGATCATGGCGAGGGAAGGGGAGGGAGTCAGCCCCATCCTCTTACAGCAACCAGCCTTGTGGGGGGCAGTGTGAGAGATGGACAAGGCTCCAAGCTCCTTCCTTCCCACGGAGCATCAAGTGGGCTCAGCAGCAGCACAGCCGTAGGTGCCCTGCATGGAGCCCTTGCAGTTGGTGGGGCAGCCCCATGGCTGTGCCGAGCTGGCTGGGGAGCAGTACAGCCACGCTCGCCCTGCAGCCAGCAAGTGCTGTCGTGTGCTTGGAGTCAGCGTGGTGCCCACACGGCGCTGGCCTGTGCCAGTGAAAACTCTCCCAGATGATCTGCAGGCACCAGTCAGGGCATGGCGTGTACCTGGATGTGGCTGACTGTGATGTGGTTAGTGGAGCTTATCTTTGGGGATGTGAGCAGCGTTGTGATCATGGGCCTCAGGGCTGGAGGATGCCTCTGGCCCGTTTTAGGTATTAGTACATTTATACTGCAGAGGTGAATAAGATGGTTGCCAAGTGACAGGTGGAGGCAGGCGATGCAGTCTGTTGGATATGCGAGAGAAGCAGACAAACATGGGTGGAGAACTCGTACCTTCATGAGATAAGAAAGAGCCTGCAATGAAAAACCATCCCTGCTTGAACTCTGCACAGGGCACAATCCTGCTGGCTATCTTCAGGAGGAGATTAACCATGCCCTGTGCTCCTCAAGCTGCTGCGACTGGGTCTCTGCTGAAAGCAAGGGGAGCCCAGGGCAGCTGGCCCAGGTGTAAACACCTGACCCGTGGACACACAACTACATTCAGATAACCCTTCCCGAGCAGTCTGTTCCTAAATCTGCGCTTGAACTGCTCAGGGATGGCACTGAGAAGGCCTTTCCCAGAGGGACTACGTGCTCCTCTTTTGCGTCCATCTAACTTCCCCAATTCCCTTTGCACCCATCTGCTGAGTGAAGCTCTCAGCGTAGCAGCAGGCTCCAAACAAAACGGCATTGCATGAAACAGAAGTTGCATGTAGTTTTGAAACTGTCCAGCTTTGTGGGAAGGCCACAGACAACACCTGAGCAGTCCCCTGCCCCTGGAGCTCACCCCACACTGCTCCTCTTTTGCCGTGTAAAGGCAGCCCCCAGGCAGACCTCTGGGGCAATAGCTGTGCTTGTTTAAAGCTTTCTTCCCATGCCAGATCACGTGTAAGCCTGTTACATGTTGCACATCATAAATTTTAAGTGCTAATTATTACACAAATGTGTTATTAGCACTAGAGCTGTTCTGGTGTTTCCCAAAGACTGAAAGCAATAGAGAACTCATGGTTCACAGCAAGGTTGAGGATGAGGAGTGTGTGTTGATCTGCTAGTGGAGGCATGGGGAGGCAGAGATAGAGCCTGCAAGCATCACGTTGCCAGCTTGGTCCCAACAGACAGGCTCTGTCTGGCTCCTGTTTGTGTAGGTGGTTCCTGAGCAACTCTGAGGGCAGGGTTTCAATAGCAGTTTTGGCCACTGACCCACCAATTAGGCAAAGCCCCATGTGCCACTTCCTTGTCCCCAGATGCTCTCCATCTGGATGCCACAGCACTGGCCCTGCAGCTGCGGCGTGCTGACCTTGCTGCTGCAGCAAGGCCGAGGCAGGGACATACCTCAGGGACATATGGGGGGTTATGCAAATCTGGACCCACGTTTTCCCCATGTATGCAGTATCCTGCTCTTCCCATGTCATCTCTGCACTGGGCAGGACAGTGTGAGTCAGTGCCTGGATCCCTCCAAAGCAGCTTTTACCCTCTCCTCTGTCAGAGCCCACACAGGGACTATTGCAGGGAGCATAATGCCCCCCCTGCCATATCTAACCTGCTCCCTCATCAGCCATTGCTTCTGCAAGGTAGACCCAGAGCCCTTCAACAACTTTAGGGGGGTTCAAACCAACCACGGTCATGAACAATGGATTATACCCAGACAGGGCAACTTTTCTGCCATAAACCAGGGCTGTCTGGACAAAGCATGTGATGGCCTGAAGCCTTCTGGTCTTTCTCCGACAGAAGAAATGCTCCATGCTTAGGAGCATCTCTTTCACATGGTGCCTTTGACACCAGTCCTTTGGGGTTTCTGAGCTTTCTTGTGTTTTCCAAAGGCTGTTCAGAGCCTTTGGGGTCGGGGGGCCTGATTGCAACAGGGCAGTGCCCATGTTGATGGGCCGGGCCAAGGTGTGCATGAGGGTGGGTGGGCTGGGGAGCCTGGCTCTGCAGGCTGGCCGCCCATCAGCACCACAGCTCCTGTTGAGGGTTTCAGCTTTGCCTCTGCAGGGACCCTCCTGAACCTCAGCGTGAGTGACCATGGCCGGTCGGACTCCCTCCTTCTCTCCTGGGATGCGCCAGAGGGGGGTGCCGAGGGATATTTGCTCGCTCTCTCCTCCCTGGGGTCAGGCACGCCACTGCAGAATGGATCTGCTGGACCCAACATCACCAGCTTCTGGTTCCACGGGCTGACCCCTGGCACCCACTACGAGATTGAGGTGACAGCCACGCTCACCTGCATGGAGACCACCAGCCAGACAGTTACAGCACAGACAAGTAAGGGGTTCCACAGGGACTGCAGAGTCAAAGGGTCTAAGTGCTCTTACCAATGATCATCACACTGCTTTGGAGGGCGCAAAGTACAGGTCTGTGCGGAGTCCTGTGAGTCCATGGGGAGGTCGGGTCTTTCCTCAGTTCCACAAGGATTAGGGTCCTTCCCTGGTCCCCAGAGCCCCAGGGGTCACTCCCTCATCCATGTGGAAGGAGGGTCCTGCCCCTGCATCTCGCGTGGGCAGGGTTCAGGCTATATCTTCTCCTGGAATAATATAGGTAATGATGGACCAACCTATGATGTGGACTGCAGAGAGCTGAGGGGTAGAAAAAGTCATGTCTGGAGGTCTAGAAAGAGCTACAAGAAAGTGGCATCTGCTCCATGATTTTGGCGTATCTCTGTCAATCACTGGCTCACCCGCCATGCCTTGCTCTACGCCCTCCCTGACTGATGCCAAGGACTGGGGGAACGGGGCAGGGCTGGTGAGCCCACAGCTCAGGTGAGGATGGCAGTCCTTGCCTGCATCTCTCCAGAAGATCCTTGGGTAAATCAGTGCAGGTGAAGGTGGAAAACCTAGAAAAGGAGGGTAGAGCTGGAGGGAGGGGGTTGGCCAGCAGAAGGGATGGTGTCAGACAGCAGAGGCGGCTACAGGGAGCAGGGGCAGTGTTCACGGGAAGGTACGTGGCAGGACCCACAGCACCAGCAGGAACAGAGGACCTGGCAGCAGATGAGCTCACAGGTAAGCACTGATGGCTTCGCCTTTGTCAGTGCACACCTGGTGTGTTGTCCCTGGCTGATCCTCCCTGTCCAGTTCAGACTGTGCAGAGACTGATCCAAAGGGGATGGGGCAGCCCACAAAACCTGTGGGAGACGGGGGGGGCTGGCAGCGAGGTGATGGGGCTGTGCTTGGGGGATTAGGTTCTGAGCAGCTGGCTGGCAGGACCTCACCAGGTGAAGTCACTGTCCCACTGGCCCTTGAGCCACCTGGCAGGTCAAGCATTGCAAGGCAACTAGCCAACCCCTATCTGTGCCATGTCTGATGCAGGTCCTTCACCTGTCAGCAACCTGAGCCTGAGCAGCGGCGGGAGCTCTGCCATGCTGCATGCCTCCTGGGCGCACGCCCATGGGCAGCGAGATGGCTACCACCTTGCCCTCTACCATAGCTACTCCCAGACGCTTGTGAAAAATGTGTCCATCCTGCCAAACGCCTCCACGTTCCTGTTTGACGGGTTGCTGGCTGGCAGCGAGTACGCCTTGAAGGTCAGCACGCTGGCTGGATCCAGCCAGGCAAGCACCAGTATCCACCAATGGACAGGTAGGGAGTGATGGGTGTGCCTGCCCGGGGGGGAAGGGGGGGGAGGAAGTTTGGCAGGAGGGGTGCAGCACACGTGCTGACTGGGCTGCCGGAGAGGGGGAGGAGGTGTCCAGGCTCCAGACCTGTAGGATGGGGAAAAGCTGGGAGTTTTTCACATCCCCACTGTGAGCCCAGTATGCTTGGCCGAGGGGACAACCTTGCACCTCAGTCTTGCCTTGCAGGACCCACAGCTTGGGTTTGTGTGCTCCATGTCCCCATGGGAGAAGGCCTTGGCTGGTGGGAGCTGCAGAAATGTTGCATTACCCAGGCTGCCACCCCCTCTGCCCTGCAGCCTGAAAGAGCATGACAATATGGAGGGACCTCAAGAGCGCCTCAGCTCGCCTGGGAGACGTGGGAGAGACATCCCTCAGCAGACCCCTGCCAGACCTTCAGCCCCCATGCCAGCATAGAGAGCAGCTGTGGGTGTAGGAGACCCTGGGGAGGGAGAAGGGTCCAGGGAGCCCCAGCCCCAGTGCTGAACCTCACTGCCTCCTGCTTTTCCCCTCAGCTCCCTCCATCCCCACCCAGCTGAGACTCAGCCCGGGCTCCAGCACGAGCCTCATTGCCTCCTGGATGGATGCTGGGGGGGCCGCCTGGCTGCACCTCGCACTCCACAACCTCCTCACCCAGACCGTGACCACGACCCTGTCGGCCAGGAGGGGCCTCACCAGCTACACCTTCCAGCATCTCCACCCCGGCACCCAGTACTGGCTGGGGCTGAGCGCCACAGCAGGGCCCTACACTGTGGGGGGGCCCAATGCCACCGCTTGGACATGTGAGTATGATGGCCAGGGATGGGGGAGGACCTCGGTGGCCCTGGCTTTCTCCCTGCCTCTGGTCCAGCCTCTGAATCCAAAGGTCTCTGCCAGAGCAGAAGAGAGTGTAGAGAGCAATTCTTCTGCTTGGACCTGGCCAAAAGCTGCTCCAGGACCCGTCTCTGGGGCATTGCGTGGGTGCCAGTGAGTCCCCCCACAGTGAATTACCAGTGCTGGCCTGATTCTCCCTGGGATGCCTGTGGATCAGCCTGTGGACTCTCCCTGAGGAGGAGGATGGAAGGGCAGCAGATCCCACTGGTGTGCAATGCAGCTGGGGTTGGGCTCTCATGTGCCTCAGGGCTGCCCAAGGGCAGCAGAGAAAACAGGGAGCAAGGGGATAGAAGTTTAGCTGGTTTGAACTGGAGGCTCCTGGAGGGAAATGGATTTTTGGCCCCCTTTGGTTGCTGTCAAGGGTATATTTTGGGAGCATGTGATAACCTCATCCTGGTGGATGTCCCTAATGTGCCGAATGCTGTGGAAACACTGCCAAGGAAGCCAGCCTCTGGCAGCACAAGAAATTGAGGGTAGCCCTCCCAGACCCCAGCTAGCTGCACCATTCAACCCAACTTCCTCCACCTTCTGGCCTCAAGCTGACAAGGGCCCTGAGAGCAGGTGACTTCCACCACTACAGTCTTGGTTTGCTGCCAACACTGTGTCCATAGCACTGTGGACAGTTCTGGCCCTAGACTTGGTCTCCCAGATGTTCCAAGGAACACCAGGGTGAAAACGGAGAGGGCAAACCTAGCCTTCTGGACAGAGCAAGACTCATGCCAAACGCCAAGAAAGCATTGGCCCTCTCTAGTGAGGAGCCACAAATTATAGAGGTGCCAAGCTGCAAACTCAGGGCTGTTGTGGCCAGTGACTCATCCTGGCCCTGGGCAGAGACACTGGTCATGTGTATGCTGGAAGGACCCGGGTGCCACCAGGTGACAAGTCTCCAGCTCTTTCCTGCTCTGCCTGCCAGTCTAGGAGGCTGGAGCCTGCTCACTGCTGACTCTGCAGCTTGGATTTTGGAAGAGCTCCACACCCCCAGCTGGTTTGTTTCTGCTGTGGAGTGAGTCTGACTTGATCCCTGCCGTTGCCAGTCTGCAGCTCTGACCTACCCGGCTGAACAAACGTCCCTGGTGCCAGACGCACAAGCCAGGGGCGTCCGGCCAGGAGTTCGGTCCAGGCCAGTTCCTGGGAATATCAGCAAGCTCATGACGGAACATGAATGGAGAGGAGGGGGACTTTTAGGAATTTCCCAGCAGGGCTGCCAGCTTCGTCTGGGCTCTGCTAGACCAGGAACGATTGTGCTGGGGAACGGAGACAGCGTGCTCCAAAAGGATGTCTAAGGCTGGATGTAACCCTGCAGATAAAGAAGCAGGGAATGAGGCTTAAGGGTGGATGGGGTCCAGAGCACCCCGTAATCCTGATGCACACAATCCTGTTCCGTTCCCTTCCAGACCCCTTGAGCCCTGGCAATGTGACCCTGAGCAGCACAGAGGAGCAGAGCTCCTTGCAGGCTTGCTGGAGCACCCCAGCGGGGGAGAGGGACTTCTACCTGGTGACGTTGCAGGAAGGAGAGGATGGTGCTCCAACGAGGAACATCTCCGTCGGCGGAGACAGCAGTCACATCACCTTCCATGGACTGAGCCCCGGGAAGCAATACTCTGTCCAGGTGACAGCGGTGGCTGGGCCTTACCGGGCATCAGCCCACAGCACAGCAGCCTGGACACGTAAGCAGAAAGCCCAAGCATGTCCGAGCATGTCCTTTCAAGGCCATTTCTGCCGCCTGATGAAGGGACCGATGCCCGGAGGGAGGCTGAAGGGATGGGGAGGGGGATTGCGGCAGGGGCAGAGATGGGGCTGTGCAGTGCAGTGGCACCTGGTCTGAAAATCAGGCTGTGGGTCAGAGCGGCAAAATCTGCTGCCTCACCCTCGTGAGGGTGGACTCAGAGGTCCTCTGCAGACTTGTGCCAGGCAGTGTCAAGCACGAATCAAGACCATATCCCCGGAGGGAGGCTGAAGGGATGGGGAGGGGGATTGCGGCAGGGGCAGAGATGGGGCTGTGCAGTGCAGTGGCACCTGGTCTGAAAATCAGGCTGTGGGTCAGAGCGGCAAAATCTGCTGCCTCACCCTCGTGAGGGTGGACTCAGAGGTCCTCTGCAGACTTGTGCCAGGCAGTGTCAAGCACGAATCAAGACCATATCCTACT
>NW_009220346.1:0-30874 GCF_000690835.1 Fulmarus glacialis | reverse complement strand
GCAGGCTTCAAGACATCTTCACCTCCCTCTGCTCACAGCAGCTGGTTTGGTGGGTAGTGAAGCACCACCAGTCCCCCCAGAGCAGCATCTCCCTGTGCCCAGTCCCTCCTGGGCAACTCGTGGAGCCATGTTTGGTGCTGTCCTAGAGCTGCCACTCCGGGAAGGAAGAACTGTAGCCTTAAACAGTGTGGGGAGGCACTCACCCAGCCCCTGGCACTGAGAGAAGTACAAGGCTCTCTCTCCCTGCAGCCCTGGCTGGCCGAGTTTGGTGGGGGGACCGCTGCAGAGTGTCATGAGAGCAGTCTGCCTGATGCACTGCCCCACGCAGTGACCTGCATGATCCCATCCTTGTCCCTTGCAGAGCCTCTAGCACCATCTGGTGTGAGTCTGTCCAGCCAGGGGAGCCCCTACAGCCTACTAGCCAGCTGGGAGGAGGCAATGGGAGAAGGCTATGTGCTGGCCTTCAGCCTCATGGAGCACCCCGTGAAGAACAGCTCGCTGCTCAGAGGTGTCACCAACTTCACCTACAACGGCCTCCGTCCTGGGACCCTCTACACCTTTGAGGTCAGCACGGTGGCTGGCCCCTACACATCCACACCCCGGCGCATCACCAACTGGACATGTGAGTGCCACAGCCCTCACCACAGCCAGCCCTGGGGTTCCCACTGGGTCTTGCACTTGCCCACAATGTCATGCTTCAGGGCATGTGGTAGCACAGGTCTTCTGCAGCTTCATGCAATAAAAGAGCAAAAGGCTCAGGAGGAAAGCAGAGGTGCTGCTGGATGTGACTGACCCTGGTCTGTATGCCAGTTGCCCAGCCCAAGGGTCAGCAGAGCCCAGTGCCCTTCTCCCCTGGGCCGCCCTCCTGTGGCACTGCTCAGGCTGCATCTGCCCTGAACCACCTCTCCACCACCCTGGTCCATCCCATCCCACCCACCACCTCCTCCAGCACCAGAGCAGTCCTCTCTTACCATGCCAGTTTCAACTCTGTGCTGGCCCAGTCCCTGCCAAACTGGTGTGTGGGTGTCAGCAGGGGTGATGGTGGCCTGCTCAGACCCTACGGGTGGCCAGAGCACCTGGATGTGGGTTTCCCCAGGGAAGGGGCTCCAGCCCCAGCACATCTGGGGTTGCACTTCTGCCAGGTGACCCCAGTCCGGGTGCAGCTGTGACTCTAGACCTTACCTTTCCTAGATCCTTTGCCCCCGGAGCAGCTGACCCTCAGCAACCAGGGCCACAGCACCTCTCTGCAAGCCTCCTGGAGAGCAGCTTCTGCTGGCAGCACTGGCTACACAGGCACCCTCTGGGAAACCAAGTCCCAGGCGTGGGTCAGAAACATGACTGTGGGGAACAACTGGACAAATGTCACCTTTGAGGACCTGGTCCCTGGGCGACAGTATACACTGGAGATGGCTGCTATGGCTGGACCTTACAGATCCCCTGTGCGATCAGCCAGAGACTGGACGTGTGAGTGTGTTACCCCTAGTGCAAGTTGCAACCATGGCCTGGCCAACGAGAGCAGAAAGCTCATGGCATGGAAGCAAGGCAGAGCGTGGACCATGTGTGGGGAGGGAGGGGAACCAGGGACAGGGATGCATAGACAGACAAAGAGTGGAAGGACAGCCAGAGCCACATTCAGCCAGGTTGGAATTAAAAGGGTGTTCAGTGCAGAAGAATCCCATCACTGAACGGAAAACGTTTCCAAATGTCACCCAGCAGGAAAGGTGGGGACCTGCTCCCATGTTTGTTGTGGAGCAGAAGCTCAGGCTATTCTGGGGTTTGATATGCCAGGGCTGATTTCTGACTTCAGCCCACCAGGGACAAGTGGTGGAGGGTGCCCAGGACAAGCGCGTGCAGGCCCCGAGTCCACACCGCGGCAGCTCCACCATGATTGCCTCTCACTGCCTGGATGTCTCTTCTTTCCCAGACCCCCTGGCTCCAGCCAGCGTGACCCTGACCAACACCCGACGCCCGCTGGGACTCTCTGCCTTCTGGGACAAGGCTGCTGGCGATGTGGACCAGTTCCACCTCCAGCTCTACAGCAAGAGCCATTCAGCACAGAGGAACATCTCAGTGGGGCCAAACACCCACAACTTCACATTCCTGGGGCTGTCCCCTGGCATTCAGTACTTCCTGAAGGTGACCGTCCTCGCTGGCCCATACAGATCCTCATCACACTTTGCCACTGAGTGGACATGTGAGTGAGAACTGTCCCCAGCCTCCTGCAGGGACGGGGCATGCTGGCACTGCCTGCAAGACTGGCAGTGACATGGACGTGTCCGGGCAGAGGGAGGGCTCCAGTGAGACCTGCATTCTCCCTGCCCCTGGGAATCTGAGCACATGTCATGAGTTAGGTGCTGTATGCCAGCTTCTGGGCCCCAAAAGACCCTTTTCCCCAGCTCAGGCTTTCCCCAGTCAAGCTGAACCTTCTGCCTAGACTACTCGTGATTTCAAGGCTAGCCTTGGTGGGAGAGGGATGCAAGAGGGGGAAGCACAGAGACCCATCTGGGCTTGCTGCTCCCTGTCCACGGAGCAGAGCAGCTTGCTGGGGAGCTGAGTGCTCTTTTCTTGGTACAGCACCTGCCTGCTAGCAGCGCCTTGGGGACATGCACGGGCAACTTGCATATCCCCCAGGACAACAGGACAGCTGGAAGTCAGCTGCCACCACTTCTCCTTTAGCCCTGTGTAGAGGTGCAGGCTGTGTCGTGGCTTCTCCAGTTGCTTTCTTCCATGATCTCATGGATGTCCATGCTGTGTTTCCCCCTAGATCCACTGTCTCTGGCTAATGTGAGTGTACAGCCTGGCCAGAGACCCCAGGAGCTACGTGTGACCTGGGTGGAGTCAGGCGGTGGCAGAGACCACTTGGTACAGCTCTCGGTGGCTGAGTCCCTCTCCATCATCAGGAATGTGTCTGTCCCCCGTGGAGTCACCCAGGTTGACCTGGAGGGGCTGGTGCCAGGGTCCCGATACCGCGTGGAGATCATTTCCCAGGCTGGGCCTCATCGCATCTCCTCTCAGACTGCAATCGGCTACACTGGTAAGAATGCAGCTCCTCTGCACCCATCTCTGGTACCAGCATGACTCTGACCTGGCGAGGGGCTGGGGACCAAGGCGGGGTCCCAGGGCTGTTCTGCAGGAGGGCCCTGAGACCATGTCCCTGCAACACCACTGATGCCTGTCTGCTACTCAAGATGCTGGGTCTCTTGTTGGGACCCTCACTCACCCTGAGCCCAGCAGCTCAATGGGGCATGCTGTGAGCCTGCCCCAGCACTTTGGGACAAGGGGTTCTCAGGCCGTGGTGGTGATACACCATTATCACCTGGGACACAGGGAGCAGCTTTGATCTGGGAGCAACTCGCTGCTTTCAGAGTCTTTAGACAGCATGTGAGGTGCTCACAGTCCTACAGCTCCTACCTTCATTCCCAAACTAGACTCAGTCTTGAGCATCCCAGGTTTGTCCCCTGTAACGCTGTTTCTCTCCCACAGTCCCATTACCTCCTCTTTCCCTGTCGGCAAGCCCTGTCAGCTCTGCCTGGGCGCTGGCTGTGCGCTGGGAGACCCCTCCTGGGCAGAGGGATGGATACCTGCTCAGCATGCACGAGGAGGGCTCTTCTGCACCAGCAAGGACCCTGGAAGCAGGGAAGGACAGCACCAATGTCACCCTGACACGGCTGGCACCAGGAACTTGCTACCTTGTTGGGATGTGGGCGATAGCTGGACCCTACCGCTCCCTCCCCAAGAACGTCACCGGCTGCACAGGTGAGCATCCATACCACCCATAGGTGATTTGGGTGGGAGCACTGCGAGGAGCTCCAGAATGGGATGGGGATCAATGTTGGCACCCAGGGAGAGGAGGGCACCCTGGCCTGGTTCCCGGTGATGCTGGCCTGCAGTAATCTCCTGCCTCTTGCAGCCTTCTTGTACCACGTGGGCACAGAACGCTTTCTGGCCGATTGCTGCTGGCTGCCTGGGGAAAGCAGGACTCTTCCCCGGAGACAGCTGCATGTTCGGAACTGGATCTTTTTCTCTCCAACTCATGTGTCTGTTTTTCCTCGCAGTTCCTGCTGCACCGACAAACCTGAGCCTTACCAATCCAGGCAGCTCCTCGGAGCTTTACACGTGCTGGAACAAGCCCCCCGGCAGGAGGGACCACTACCGTGTTATTCTGTATAGCCTTAGCACCCAGAGCAGGGATCGGGTCCAGACCTTGAGTCCAGATGCTCAGAACATCACCTGGACTCACTTGGAGTCAGGCAGCAGGTTTGCTGTGCAGGTCACTGCTGTGAAAGGCTTGTTTGAAGCCTCCTCCATCAACGTCACCCAATGGACACGTGAGTCTGATGGGCTGGGTTGGACATAAGCACTCCACTGTGCCCCTGAGCCTCTGAGTCTTGTAGAGCACCCACCACTACCTTCCCCATCCCAAACCATCCCCGCTGTGCCCCTAGCTTCTACACAGTTGTCCCACCTTTCTGCTCACTGTCTTCACTCCTTCCCCGACACAGAGCAAATCCCCCCTACCTACCTCAAAGGCTCTGGTTATCTCCCCTGCAATGTCCAGCTGCAAGGCCTGAGGATATTGCACTCAGAGCCATGCACACTGTCTGTCCATTTGTCCCCATGCTTCTCTCTGGGAGGATCTCTGGTGGCCAGCCTGCCCACCGCCCAGTGGGAGCTGCGGGGCTGGAGTCCAGCCCGTGGTGCTGCCAGAGCACGAGGAACCAGTGGGCTCGTGCTGAGCACTGAGCAGCAAGCGGTGGCACGCAGGGGCTGACTGTCTCCCTGTTGCTTTCCAGATCCCTTGGCCCCTGCTAACCTCACCCTGGGCAGCCCCTCTGCCTCCGCGCTGCAGGTCTCCTGGGCAGCAACAGGGCGAGGAGCAGAAGGCTACGTGGTGGATGTCTATGACACAGTGTCCAGCGGTCGTGTTGGGCGCATGGTGCTGGGTGGGGATGCCAGGAGTCACACCTTCAGGAACCTGAGCCCCGGCACCCGCTACAGCGTGGCAGTGAGGGCCACAGCTGGGCCCTTCCACACCAGCACTCCCAACCTCACCCACTGCACACGTGAGTATGATGCTCTCCCTGCAGCCAGGTGTCCTCCACCAGATCTCCCCTTTCCTTGTTCAAATCAGAGGCCATACTGGTGCAGCGCGATCCTGCCTTCCTCTCCCACCTATGCAAGCACCCAGTGCTCATGCCCTGCTGGATGCAGCATGGGGAGTCTGTGCATGACCCCATGGCCTGGCCACCCATGTCCCAGGTAGCTGTGCACAGCCATCCACAGCACCAGGGAAGAGGCAATCCCTGGAGGCAGCTGCCACAGAGTCAAGGACAAAGCCAGCCCTCGGGACCTTGCAGGGCTGACCCACCTCCTGCAGCACAGGCTTGGCACAGACAAGGAGCATCTCCTTTCCCTCAGCCTGAACGTGGCTCCTGGCAGTGACTTGTGTTTCCTCCCCAGGCCCGCTGCCCCCAGCCACCGTTCACTGGCTGAGCATGGGGCACCCTGACAGATTGAGCGCATCCTGGGGAGACGCAGCTGGAGATCGAGACGGCTACACACTGACCCTATACCACGCGTGACAGCCGCACTCAGGAGAGACACCCACAACTTCACCTTCATGGGTCTGACCCCAGGATACGAGTACTCTCTGGAGGCCAGTGCCACGGCTGGACCATACCAGGCAACAGCACCCAACATCAGTGGCTGGACACGTGAGTGCCCAGAGGAGTGTCCTCTGCAGAGGGGTGGAGATGTTGCAACACTGGGCGGCCCTAAGGAGGGCTGGGAGGTTTGCAGGGGTCCTGGTGCCTTTGGAGACGTGCACGCGCATGTGCATAGGTGCAACACGCAGCAGTTAGTGCATGGGCACACTGTTACCCTCATGGGCACATAGATGTTCAACTGTAGACTTGCACAAGTACATGCTGATGACATGCAGGGTTACCCAGCTGTGCCCATGCAGGGACATCCCTCTGCCTGTGCAGCCCCATCTCCCTGTATACAGGAGCACTCGCACCCTTGCTGAGTCTCCTCCAGCAGGTAGAAATTACATTACCATAAAGGTCCATGAATCCGTGTAGTAGAAGAGGCTAATCCACAGTCTTCCCAGGAGAACAGGTCTTTGCTAGTCCAACACTTCTCCCCACCCAGAAAGGTTTTAGGGCTGGACAGAGTGTAGACGCTGTGCCAGCTCTGCCCAGGCAGCTGCATGCCAGCTGGGTGCTGGAGGATGTGTGCACGCAGCGGTGGCAAAGGCGCTCCAGCTGGGCTATAGGGATGAGGGTAACCTGGATGAAGAAGGGTTGGCATGTGAGGGACCACAGAGGGTGAGCAGCATTAAAGGTGAGATGGGATGGGGGCAGAAAAGAGAAAAGTGAGGAGGAGTGTGCCAGAAGGGGCCTTCGTGTCCCAGCCCTCAGGGAGCATCTGTTCTGCTGCACAATGTCCCGTCAAGTGTGTTTCCTTCTGCAAGTCTCCAGTCCCTAACATCAGGTCTGGTGATTCCCCAGGCCCGCTGCCCCCGGTCACAGTGCACTTGCTGAGCACAGGGCACCCCGACAGGCTGAGCGCGTCCTGGGGAGCAGCGGACGGGGGGCGAGACGGCTACACGCTGACCCTGTATCACGCGCGGCTGGGCACCGTGGCAGCTACAACCTCGCTTGGGAGAGACACCCACAACTTCACCTTCACGGGACTGGACCCAGGAAGCAAGTATGTGCTGGAAGTGATGTCCATGGCAGGATCCTACCGGACACCTGCAGGGAACGTCAGCAACTGGACGTGTGAGTACCCTGTTTTGAGGGTGATGCGTGCCTTGTTGGGCAGTCACAAAGGCTCATGGCAAAGGACACGGCACTGCTGACCTTCATGGCAGACCCCAAAGCCTGCCTGAACCCAAGAGCATGTCAGTACCATGGCACTAAGCAGGGCTCTGCCCACCCACACCATCAGCTCCACCAGCCTGGATTAGACGAGCTGCAGCTCTGGGCGCTGTGCTTCAGAGGAGAGGCACGGAGGAGGGAGCAGTGGACAGGGGCATTCACCTTCCCCTCCCCTCCAGCCGGCTGGGTGCTCCCTCCTCTCCCATCCCTGGGTGTCTTGCTCCAGCTGGGACAGGGCTGTCTCTGCTCAGACAAGTACCACTTGAAGCTTGCAGTAGCTGTTTTTCGCTGCCTCCAGGCTGGTGGATGCAGCCATCCAGCCGAGCCAAAGTGCCCTGTCCTGTATGGTGCATCCCTTCTGATGACACTGCCAAGGTACCCAGGCAGTGTCTTCAGATCCTTCACTGACAACGTCTCCTATCCTGTCTCTCCAGACCCCCTGGCACCCCGTAACGTGTACATGACGAACCAGGGGTATCCCAACAGGCTGAGCGCGTCCTGGCGAGCTGAACCCCAAGGGCAAGACAGTTACAGGCTCCTCCTGTATCACTCGGGATCAGGTATTGTGGCAGCCAATGTATCTGTTGGGAAAGGCATCAGCAAATTCACCTTTTCTGGCCTGGCTCCAGGACACAAATACCTGCTGGAAGTGGTGTCCATGGCAGGGCCCTACGCAGCCTCCGCGGGGAACATCAGTGACTGGACAAGTAAGTGGCAAGAGCTGGAGGTCCTTACATCATGCGTGAGGCTCAGCCTTCCCCAGGCGGGTGGGAAGGGAGAGGGACGGGGCTGGGACTGCTGCCTGGAGGCTGTAGGTAGCAATGGGATCATGGGCTGTGCAAGCCCCAGTGGAGGGAAGAGCAGGGCAGTGCTGCTGCCCACAGGACAGCCTGGCAGCCGTGGTTGCTGTTTCAGGAGGCAGACGTCCAGCTCGTGGCCCCACTGTTCACACAGGCTGGCTCCTCCGGGCATGAGTGACTGAACAGGAGCAAGAGATCCCAGAGTGCTGCTCTGGTAGAGGACACCCACATCCTGGGAGACCACGGGGCCTTACAGCCAGGGGGGGACACCCCACCGTCCCTGCTGCCTTTCTCCCAGGCACTCAGAAAATTCCTGGCATGGGGGATAAGGGGAGGCTGGGCTTTTTTTTTTTTTTTAAAGGAATGTGGAAATTGCAGATAAGCACAATAAGCCTTTTCATGTGCTTGTCCCCACAGTCCCAGCACTTTGTTTGGGGAATCCAGAGGTCTCTGCTCTCACGCTCAGCCAGCCCCTGGCAGAGTGCTGGGAGTCACGTGCAGAGCCCTTCAGGCAGGTCTCTAATGAAACTTGCTAAATAACAGGAGGAAGAACCCATCTCCTCATGTTCCTCACTCTGCATGTCCTCCAATTGCCGTTTAAAGGTCATTTCTGGTAGTGGCAGCCAGCAGCTGCAGAAACGTTATCACTGAACATGTGAAATTTCCTTGCATATTACCCATCTTCTGCTTGTATCTCTACGGGATGGAAGAGAGTACATGTATGCCTGTAACTCTCCCCTGGTGTGGTTTTCATTGTAGCCCCCTCAGTTCCCAGAAATCTCTCTGCGGTGGCTGAAGGGAACAACACGATGCTCATCTCCTGGGGCAGTGTCTCTGGACAGCAGGACGACTGCCAGCTGTGGCTGCGGGATCACAGGAACAGCACGCTGCCCTGGCGGCATGCTCTCGGCAGAGGGCAAGTCCAGCACCTCCTCCAGGGCCTCATACCTGGGAGGAACTATTCTGTCTCCTTGAGCTGCGTGGCCGGGCCCTACTGGAGCAGCACAAAGCCCTTGGCAGTGCCGATGGGTGGGTATGCGCTGCGGGGGGGATGGGTGGAGTGCAGGCTGGAAGGGGGAGAAATGCCTGGGTGGCCTCAAGACTCGATCAGCCCTTGGGGGTCAACGGAAGCATGGGAAGTCTTCATGGTGGGAGAAAAGGAAAACCAGCAAGGTGACCCTCTGGTAGCCATCAGCTCCTTAAGCTAGCCCCATCACAGAGGTTTCCCATCACCTCATGGCCTGGCTACCTGTGAAGCAAAGTGGACTCTGCAGAAATCTCCATTGGTCTGCTTCTCCTATAAGACATCTGCTCAGGCCATGACCCGTTTGCCTTGTCCTGTGGCCCTTGGCACAGAAGGCTCCCAGGTCACAGATATCCAGCTCTGCTTCTCTCCCACTGACCTAAGGACAGGCAGTAGAGGACCATAGTGGCTCTGGGCTGACGCATGGGCTGAGGTTGGGATTTCTTTGATCCAGTAAGTACAGACCCTGCCATATCTCCTTTGCAGAGCCAAACCCGGTGGAGGATGTGCAATGCCTACCGGAGTCAAGGAGCCTTTACTTGAACTGGACCAGCTCTCCTGGAGATGTGGAGGCTTATGAGGTGGTGACAGAGAGAGTCTCTGATGGACCTCCCACCTCCAAGTATGTCATGAGCATCCCTACGAGCGAGGCCAGTCTGGAGGGGCTGGGGCCAAACTCGTCGTACCGAATTGTTGTGAGCACAGTGGGCATGAACACAATGAGGAGCCAGGCTGTGACTCTGCTCTGCAACACAACAGTGGAGGGTGAGTCCCCTTCTTTCCCACAGTCTTGCCACAGACGCCAGGAGAAGACACCCAGTGTTGCTAATTAGACCTGGGGACTCTTTCAGATGCCTGTGAGCCCCTTGTGGTCCTGCACTGAACTGCAGTGGGTCCAGGGCTCTGGGCAGTGATGCTGGGACCACTCACAGGCTGAGCAATCTGGGGTGGGTCTGTGGGAGCAGGGACACACTAACAGGCTGTGCTTGCTGGTTCCTCTTCCAGCCCTGCCTCCACCCCTGCGAGCAGATATCTTCCAGGTGGAGGCCAGCTCCACGGTTATCATTTCATCCGACCTGTTCAGCGAGGAGAACGGCCAGATCAAATATTACGGTGTCATTGCTACCACTAATGATTCACGTAAGTGCCCCTGCACATCCCGATCTGCAGTGGCTCCCTGGAGGGCAGCAGGTCACTTTGGGACTACCACTGTCACTTTGTACATTCCCCTTCAGTGCTGAGGCCCACCCAGGAAATCATGTCCAGCACATGGTATGACCACTATTATGGGACAGAGGACTCCTACCTGGCTGTGCTAATCCCCAATCCCTTCCATCCGAGCCCCAGGAGCTCCCCCGAAACCTGGCCAGTGCCAGTGGGAACCGAGGAGTGTGGCCAGTCCAGGACAACGTGCAATGGGAAGCTGAAGGCCAACGAACAGTACAGGTGAGAGACGTCAGCATCCCTCCTGAGGGGAAGGGGCTGGAGAGAAAAGGGACTGCACATATCCCTGCAAGTTGCCACCAGCTGCCTGGATGTCACCTCACCCTCGTACTCCCCAGACCCCCAGCAGTGGACCCCAGGGGTTGCTCCACCAAGCAGCGTTTGAGGGATGCAAGGGCTGGCATACTGGAGAGTGTTAGGCAGTGTAAGTGGGCAGGAAAGCAGAAGTGAAACTGAGGCTGACAGGGCTGTATGTATTACCTTGGGAGCTGGGCAGTTGTCCACCTCCAGTGTAAAAACTAAAATGGATGCTGTTATTTGTAGGGCTTTTACATGTGACTCAGAGCCACATGCAGACTCAGAGAGTGCAAAAATGAAACTGATTCAGAAACATTCAAGTTCAAGTGGTGCCCACACAATTGGGGGCTCAAAGGTTAAGGGTAGCAAACGCACAGGCTAAGATCCAAGTTCCCCACGAGACACACACACAGATTACAATATTCATAAATTCAGAGTCTTATTTGACAGTAAGTAGAATCCAGGAACATGAATGTACAAGCATACATATTTTGTTATAGGGTAGCTTTAAAATAGTTGATGGTAAAACAGTTTTTCTACTACAGACAACGAATCATATCTTTAGTCAGTCCTCTGTTAATTTAGCAGCTCACAATTTCATCAAACAGGGACCATATCCCCAGGCATTCCTCTGAGAAAGGAATCCCCCAGAATCTGGAAGGTTGTCCCATTTCAGTTTAAAGAAACTTACAGCAAGGGTGGCTGACTAGTGATAGAAGTCACTGAGAGTGTTGGGAAAAGAGAAAGAAAGACTGTGAGAGAGTGTCCATGAAAGCAAGCTTCACTTTCCCCTATGAGTAAAGTGAAAATTAGATCTGCCCTTAAGTTTTGTGGTGAGTGGAGTTAAGGTCCCTGGTGTTGGGTTTGGACCTGCTGGCTCTCCTTCCTTTCTTCGTTTCTGCTTCGCTCTCTCTATTTTTGCTATGTGCAGACTCCGCGCTTACGTGAAAAACTTACATTGATTCTTATGGAGTCATTTTAGATTTACACATGTTGCCATACAGGGGCTCTTAATTCAAGCTGCTGTTTGGGGCAGCACTGGCAGAGAACAGAGATTGGTGTTAACACTGGGCTGCATCAGGGGAGTGGGAGATGGGTCCTTCTCCTGGGAAAAAAAGGTAGTGTCCAGAGAGCCATTCCCTTGGAAATCCCACACAGAGCAGGATCATCAAGAGCAAACAGCTCTTCTGGCTCTCCCTAGGTACTGTATTATCATGCCTGGCAGGAGAATTGCGTGATGATGCATTCCCATCCCATGCCCAACACAGGTGTTCTGACCCCTGGGCTGTCACGGGAGTCTCCAATTGATTCCAAAGGTTGGAGATTGCCCATCAAGCCCACCTATTCTTTACTGCTAACGGCTCCTGCCCGACTCACCCTCAGGCATGGCAGGGCAAGCCTTACTGCTTAACCCTAGCAGCTTCAGATCTGGCCTTCTGCTCCAGCCATCACGGCTGAGACAGGGGACAGCCTGGGGTGCAAGCTGGGTCCGTGTTACAACGCGTTGGCTTAGACCAAGATCTGCCTGACCCATCTGTCGAGGCCAGCAGCCTCGAGAGGAGTTTAACAACAGCACAAACACACTGGGGTGCCCCTCCACCTCCCAAATACTGTCCAGCCAGTCTGAGGGTGTATATCTGCCTTCCTTGCTTCCCAGCTGCCCTTTTCACTCCAACATCGACCTCCCACAGGGTAGCAGCTAATTCAGAGCCATCAGGGTGTCATTAGCCCACGTACTGTGATTGAATAACATGTACTTAACTGTCCAATTACTCAGGACTAAAAGATCCTTTTGCACCTCTTCACAGCTCGCTTTCATTTTGGCTGCCCTAAACAACGTGTATCCTCAGTAAACTCTGCTGCTTTCCTAGTTAATCATTAGTAGTGCGGTGAAAAACAGATACCTCTGACAGCCCATCTCCACTCTGAAAGCCAGCCCTTGTTTCCCATCTTTCAGCGAGTTATTCATCCACAAGCCCTTATCTCTCATGCCATGGCCTGCCATCTGCAGGTTCAGTTTCCAAAGAGGTCTTTTCTCTGGCAGCTGGGTCCGGGGTGCTGCCAGAAAGGACTCACACTGGGCTCCACAAACTCTTGGCTGCTAAAATCCGAAGCTATGATTGAAAGCCTTAGCTTGCATTTAGGGCACAAGAAGACCTACCCTTCCAGGTTACCTGCTCCTAAGGAAGTCAGCTCTGCAGGGAGCTGTGACACTTGATGTGCACGCTTCTGGGAGGAGGAGGATGTAGGGCAGATCTCCACAGGGAAGAGGATGCCCGAGCCACTTTGTGCACGGGGAAGGAGGGAGCTGTGACACTTGATGTGCACGCTTCTGGGAGGAGGAGGATGTAGGGCAGATCTCCACAGGGAAGAGGATGCCCGAGCCACTTCTGTGTGCAGGGGGAAGGATACGGGTCAGGGCTCAGCCCTTGCAGCTGAGGTGCCCCTGTTTCAAACAGTCACCTGGGCTCAGCTCTTTCAAGTCAACCCAATTAATGGGTTGACATGAACTGAGACAGTGACTCAACACAACTTGATTTTCCCTACTTACTGTTGTATTTCCCTATTTCTGTCCAAGAGGCAGAAAAAGGAGAAAAGACCATTCCTTAAATCCCTACCAGAAAACCAGTTTCTTCCAATACAATATTTCAAACCAGAGGCAGCTGCCATGTTCCCTTGGGTATTCCTGGTGCTGGCTGCATGGGGGCTGTGCTCAGTTCAGATTGCCCCTGACGGCAGGACTCTGCTTTGCTCTAGGTTCAGCATCGCTGCCTTCACCAAATACGACCCAGTAGCCCCTGCAGTGACGTTCACCATGTTCTCAGGTACGATGGAGAATGCCATCTTCCCTACCTGGCAGTGCAGGTTAGAGATAATTAACAACCTGACAATGGCAAGCCAGAGGGAGAGCAAATATAATAAATGGAGTAAATGCAGCCATTTACTGACTTTTACTTCTGTCTGTTCTATCTCTTTGATTCCAGCTGCTGGATCCAGTGCAGACACAACTCCACTCTCAATGCCAATAATCACTGGAATTGTCGTGGGATTTCTCTTGACACTTGCAGCTATTTTCGCTTTGGTCTACTGGAAACAGCTCAGAGCAAAGAGGTGAGGATAAGCCACCTCTTGCCTGGTGGGTGCAGACTGAGAAACCCAACCTTCAGTGCCAGGCCAGGAGGAAGAGCAGAGAGGGTATAAAATGAGATTTAGGCAAACTAGGACACCCGCTAGTGGAGTTGTGCCTGGCAAGCACAGAAGCAAAAGGCAGAGGGGAGAGGGGAGCTGCCCGGGTGCAATCAATTCACAGAACCCTACACATGTGCAAGGCAGTGTGCCTGATGTGAGCTGTCTGCTCACAAGTGCTCCGTGAGCCAGTGGAACACAATACGCTCACAGCATCTGTCCCTGCACTGCAGGGAAGAGTAACATCTCCCATGCTTTGATTCTAGAACCAAGAAGAGCAGCCTGCCCCAGGAAATGGTGACCTACAGCTTGAGGTGAGTGCTGGAGTCTTCCCTCTCTGCGTGTCCCCAATGCAGGTCCCTGAGCCCTTCACCTACTTCCTTTCTCATGCTTTGACTCAGGAAAAATCCAACTCTGTCTCCTCTCCTTCAGTTATTTTTTACATCTTAGGCTTTTCCATGTTCAGTATTTATTGCCCAGCTCCATTCCAAGTCAATGGAAGTGGAAATGCATTGTCCACACCTCCTCTGCAAGGCTTCTGCAGTAGGGGAATATCCTCATCATCCTGAAATCCCTCCCAATATTTAAACAATGCTCTGTTGGCCCCACTTCCCTGGGCAATGACGTGGGCTATAAACCATCCCTGTGTGTGTGCATCCAGGTACTGCAGGTCTCAAGGCTGGGCTGTCTCATTGGCCACCTGACTGGCCTGCCAGACCTCCCAATAGCTAAGGCAAGTTTTCCTCTGGACTTCATTTCATGCAGAAACGTCCATCGGCCAATCCCCATACAGAACTTCAAGCAGTACTATGAGATGAAGACAGCAAGTGCTAACCACGCTTTTTTCCAGGAGTTTGAGGTGAGATGAGACTCCTGCTAGAGACTCCCCCCTAGGTAGCTCATGCCCTAGCTGTTGGGTGGCCTGTATGGACTCCTCATCTCCAGGGACAGTAACCCATCTCTCTAGCAATCCAACCACCCTACTAGGCAATCTTGGAGGCTAAAGACTGGATGGACCGAGTGATCAGGCAATTCCTTTACTCAAAACCTATTTTGTCAAGTTCTGGTAGAAATATGTGTTGTCTGTGGCGTGAGGTGAACTAGCACTGTCCATAGCTGCTGGTGGACAAAGCTAAGGGCCCCAGGCCTGGACTGGAGGCAAAGATGCTGAGTGGTGTTGCAATGAGATCCACCTTGACAGTGTTAGAAAAGAGCATGCAGCCAAAAGGAAGGTCAAGGAGCACTCTCAGAGCTATAGGGCCAGGCTGTGAAATTCACCTGGCTAGCTTCACTGGCTCCCACTGCCAACATCTGCAGACTCTGAATTGTTCTGCTACCAGCACCTTTGAAAGTCCCACCAGTGATTTCAAGCCCTCCTCACATCACCCTTCACTGGCCTTCTGAGTGAGGACAGAGGCAGAAGCAGCACAAGATGTTTCTGTTTTCTCAGCACAAAATGCTCTGAGCTTCTTGGTAGACTCCTGATTTCTGAGAAGATTTTTTTTCC
This sequence comes from Fulmarus glacialis, assembly GCF_000690835.1. Taxonomy (NCBI): domain Eukaryota; kingdom Metazoa; phylum Chordata; class Aves; order Procellariiformes; family Procellariidae; genus Fulmarus; species Fulmarus glacialis. Next base: position 15,952 of record NW_009220346.1, on the reverse strand, counting down.
CCAGTACTTGTTCTTGGGCTTGTTTTCTTTTAAATATAAACAGTGCTGTTGGAAAAGGCACTGAGAAAAGCCACCTATGGCTCAGAGTACACAGGCTATCCTGAGGGAGTAGAGAAGTTCCTCATACGTAGGTGACCCTCTTGAACCACTAGACACAGCCGTTGGCCGTGGGCAGGAAGCTGGGCTGGCCAGGAGCTCTCCAGAGAGACACTTGTGCTTATCCTCTCCCTTGTCCTACAGGAGCTGAAGGAAGTTGGGAAGGAGCAGCCGAAGGTGGAGGCCGAGCTACCAGCCAACATCTCCAAGAACAGATATCCCCACGTGCTTCCCTGTAAGTGCTGTCTCCTCCCTCCTCCCCCCATCATCCGAGGTGGGAGTTCACACTGCAATGGACAGGGATGGGCTCACCCTGCATTGCTGCAGGGTTCACAGTGCCTGGTTCCTCTCCTGGGAAAAGGAGTCTTGCAAGGGACCTCAGTTTCCCGTTTCCTGCTGGAGACCCAAGGCTTAAGGGTTGAGCCAGGGCTGAGCCACCAACCCCCTCAGCTCCTCCAGGAGCCCCCTACCAGGGGCAGGTAGTGGATAAGCCCAGCTCAGGGATGGGACCCAGCTGGAGACCAAAGTGGGACCGTGAGTGTCCCATGGTTTCTCTGATGAGCCTCATGATACCAGCTCTGCTTTCTTACCCCCCTGCTAACCCAGTTGGCAAGCAATGCTCACCTCTCCAGGGAGAAGGTGCCTGGGCAAGCACAGAGCCTCACTGCTGGCTGCATACATGGAGCTAGCGGAGCTGCTGAGGCTTTTTCCAATGTGTTACCCAGGTGAAGAGGAGATGGCTATGTCTTGGTGAAGGGCTGCCTTGGGGGGTCACACGTGTGTATGGGTCTCTTTCAGACGATCACTCTCGGGTCAAGCTGAGCCAAATGGGGGAGGATCCACACTCAGACTACATCAATGCCAACTTCATGCCTGTGAGATCCCACTTGCCTTCCCCACAGAGACATGGCCATGGGGCACCGTCAGAGAAATTCTGCCTGGATTGAGGTTGTGAGGGCTGGTGGGCAAGAGCTGCCACTGAAGCCACAGCTGGCACAGACTGGCAAGGAGTTGGGGGTCAGGCGGAGATGCATTTTTTCCCTTTAGCAGGGGTTGATGGAGATCGTCAGATGGCAAGTGCTGTGAATGCAGAGGTGTGAGTGTGGGGAGACTGGCAAGGCTTTCTGCTTTCTTCTTGAGGACTATCCTCTTCCCATCCTCTCACAGCTTACTGCCCCATCTGTCTGTCTGCTCTTTCTCCTTCTGGTCTGTGCAGCTGCATTTGAACAACCCCGGAGCTGTTCCCACATCCCCCATCTGGGAGATTTTCCCAGGTAACAGACAGGGCACACAGCATGCATATGTGGTTGTGTGGATCCGCGGGGCATGCATGTGTTAAAGGGGTAAAGGCAAAGAAGCAGCTTGAGACCTTGCATGTTCGCCTTACCTTCAGCAATGACTGGGGAGCACAAGAAAGACCCAGATCTGTCTTTTCCTTATTAGGCAGAATGAGGAACTGATTGGAGGGAAAACGGCAGGGATCACGTCTTTATTCCAAATACGTAGAGAGCACGTGTTGGGCACCACGTGCTTCCTGTGAAATCAGCTGCTTCTTAGATCAGGTGCCTGGGAACTGTGCCAGCCTGGGCTAAGGGCAATGGGCATTTCTCCCTCTACTGCAAAAGCAGACCAGGCACTGACTCTGTCCCAGGGCAGGATCCACCTGCCTCTGCAACTTGCCAACTCCTCCTGTCTGCCTCTTGCTCAGGGCTATACATCCCAGCAAGAGTTCATTGCCACCCAGGGGCCCCTGAAGAAAACGATAGAGGACTTCTGGAGACTGGTGTGGGAGCAGAACGTCTGCAACATCATCATGCTGACAGTGTGCATGGAGAACGGACGGGTAGGTTGGCACCACTGGGCTTCCACGTGCCAGCCCCAGACAAGCCAAGACCTGGTCGTGTGAGCTGAGCCCGGGCTGGGTTTGTGCCCTCCACCAACCCCTGCTCAGATGTGGCTCCAGGGTGAGCATGGGCCACACAGCTTCCCCAACAGGCAGTTTGAGGGGAACAGAGGCTGATGTGTGCAGCTTGGCATTAGCTTGGGGTACGAAGGGGCAGAAGTGGAGCTTAGCTGGAACCATGCCCATCACCCTCAGATATGTCTGCAGTGTCTGAAATTACCACTTGCCTCTGGATGAGACACCTCACATGGACTGTTCCTCTAGTCTCCAGGGATGATGAAACCCACCCAGGTCCTTTTCTCAGGAGGAGGCTGAGATCCAAACAAAGGGGAGGTGGGGGAGTGCCGTGCAAAGCTTCTGGTGGGAAGAGGAAGTACCCCTGCCTGCTCCCCAAGACCTGCCCTGGCTCCCCGCACAGCTGCTGCTTTCCAGATGTTCCCAGGGAGCTGGGAGGTGACCTAGTGGGACCTGGGCCCTCACTGGCCTCACTAGGACCCCATCTTGCCTGTGCTCTAGGTCCTCTGTGATCATTACTGGCCATCCGAATCTGCCCCGGTCTCCTACGGGCAGGTCCAGGTCCACCTGCTGACGCAGAGCAGCTCCGAGGAGTGGACCATGCGCGAGTTCAAACTGTGGCACGTGAGTAAGGACCCAAAAGGATGGACTCAGGGACCTGTCAAGGGCTAGGGGTTTGCATGGGATGGAGTGGCATTTCTCCTCAGTGGTGGTGGCATAATTTCCTTTCCCTGCCATTAGCAGGGTTCAAAGACCCAATCCCCTGTGGAGCAGTCTGTCACTGCCAATGTGTATCAGCCCTGCTGTCCACCTTTGCTCTCTCCTTTCCATGTCCCTGCACTGGGACACAGCCTGCAGCTTCAAGGGCACTGAAGTTCCCTGGTGGTCAAAGGCAGGTCTCCTCCTTGCCACCTCCACGTGCCTCACCATGGCAGGGGACCATGGGGGAGAACAGGGGAGCAGGAGCCACCAGGCAGTGCAGCAGACCTGGCATTGGCTGTTCCCTGCAGCTGAGCTGGGTGTCCCCAAGACCCAGGGTGCTCCCAGGGCTGTGGGGTGCATGCATGCCCCTATCCCAGTGGGCTGCACGCTGATCACCAACATCCCCCCTGGCAGGAGGGTCTCCGGGCAGAGCGGCATGTGTCCCACCTGCACTACACAGCGTGGCCTGACCACGGGATCCCGGAGTCCACGACTTCCATTATGACCTTCAGAGAACTGGTCCGGGAGCACATCCAGAGCACCAAGGATGCGGGGCCGACCCTCGTGCACTGCAGGCGAGGCTCTGCTTCGGGGGACGGCAGGAGGGGACGATGGGCGAGGGCATGGGGGACAAGGGTCCTACTTGTGCACAAACTGGGAGGGAAGGCAATGCCCAGGAGACACAGCTGGTCTGTAGAGAGTCTCCTGCTTGGGCGTTGGGGGTTACAGGTCTGCTTGCAGCCTGCCCCCCGATCCCAGGGGACGGGGCAGCTGGAGATGGTCAGCACCAACCCTGGGTAGTCTGAATGGCTCCTCAACCCCATGCTGTGCTGGGACCAGTGCCCCAGGGTGCAGCATCTGGGAGCCATGTCTAGCAGTGGGAGGGGAGCCCGTCGGCTGTGGGGTCAGGCGATGTTTAACCCTTGCTGTCTGTGGTCTCAGTGCCGGGGTGGGCCGCAGTGGCACCTTCATTGCCCTGGACCGGCTGCTGCAGCAGATGAAGCAGGAGAAGGTGGTGGACACATTTGGTGTTGTTTATGCCTTGCGGATGAACCGTTACCTGATGATTCAGACGCTGGTAAAACCTCTGCTCTCTCTTCCCCCAGGCCCCTTGCTTCATGGCGTAAAAGCTAGCTGGGCTGGCAGACAGATGAGCTGGCCGGCCAGCCCCAGCACCCCCAGGCTGGTCCCCAACCTGACACTGTGTCACAGTGCCGCTCAAAGCAGCAGCTCAGCTGGAGTGGAAATTGCGCAGCTGTGAGGGTCTCCAGCAGCTTCATGCCCTGCCAGACCCACAGCAGCAACATGCAGAGTCTCAGAGACTTCCCAGGAGGCTCATAAACACCCCAGAGTACCTAGGAGCAGGATCAGGCCCTTTGTAGGCAATTCTTAACCCACATCATGTTGTTGACCTGTGATGGCCACAGCCCATCTAATATTTCCAGTACTCAGGGTTGGGACAAGGTGTCAGTACTACCCTTCAGGACAGACAGACCCAATGGAGGGATCCAGGGGCTCTGAGATTGAAGTAGCCAGGGCCTTTTGGGCATGAATGTAGGGCTTTGGGGACATGAATGTATAGGACACCCTCTGCCCACTAGGCAGTGCCATACCCACCTTTTCACGCCATCTGCATGGTGCGATGCTCTACATTGCTGTCTGCCTTTGCCTTCCAGTCCCAGTATATTTTCCTGCACAGCTGTATCCTGGAAAAGATCTTGGAGGAACCAATTCTGGGTTTATCAGGGACAGAGAGGTAAGGGCCTGCTGTGTTTTGCCTGCCACTCTACCCACCCTGATCCACAGCCCCTTCAGGTGGCAAGCTGGGATCCTGACCCCAGCTTGAGCCTTGGCTCCAGGACAGAAGGACAGGGAAGCCCAGCCAGCTGTCCCACCTGGTGTTTTGAGGGGGATCAGCCCAGGGCTGATTGTTCCCTGCAGCATGGGGAGCCCAGCCCAGAACTAGGTGTGAGTCAGTGGGCACACTGCGAGGGCTTGGGGGACCACATCTCCCTTTCCTCCAGTGCCAGTCTCCTGGGCTACGCCAACGCCCAAGAGCTGCAGAGCTGTCCTGGGGAAGGCATTTCGATCAGCCCCTGGCTTCCCAACCCACAGGGATGCCCTAGAGATGGGTTCAAACTGGAGGGGCTCATGGCAGCTGGGTGGCCTTGGGCTGCCCCTTCTAATGGAGGCCAAGAGGAGGGAGCAGGGTCAGGTTGGGCATGGCTTTGGGCATGGCTTTGCCCACCTATCTCGTTGTCTCTGGAGGTGAAATATCTCTCTTCATAGTCAAATTCTCTCCTCCCTCATTCAGAACAGGATGCCCTTGTGCTTGCTGAGTCTTGGGAGTGGTCCCTGGGCTGTGCCACATCTGAGACCTGCCTTTGTCTAGGGGAGAGCAGGTTGGCATGGGTCAGAGCTGGGCTGGGGACCTGTGAGGGCCCCAGCATTTGAGTGGTGAAGGTGCCTGTCCGCCTGCTGCAGACACACCCTGGATGCTACTGAGGTTGCTCAACCTCACCCTTACTCCCAGTTTCTCTCCCCAGGTCCTGCCCCATCCCACTGAAAAGCTTTGCTCAGCACTACACCCAGAAGGCCGCCAAGTCCCATGCGGGCTTCCTGAGGGAGTACGAGGTGAGAGCTGTCCTGGGCAGGGTGCAGGGACCACTGCCATGGCCATATGCACTGAAGGGACCTGGGGAGCAACAGCACCTGATCACGCTGGGGGACACCCAAGAAGTACCTCCTGAGTGGGCCCCATGCCCCAGTTTCCACGTGCTTGGCTGTCCTGGCAGTGTCCCCTCTCCATCGCATTGTGTCTTCAGGCATATTGCTCCCTCATGCATCTGCACTGATCAGGGTCTGTCCATGACCCCCTCCTTCCCAGACCCCATGCAGGGTAGGGACCTACCTGAACACCATTCTCCTACACAGAGATGCAGCCATCTCCTGACAGCACAGATCAGACCTGGCAGCCCACCCCAGAGGCGGTCACATAGCCCCCCTGCTAAGGCTTCTGCATGTGCAGCTATAACCACCCCTCTGCCGAGGCCAGGCATCCTTAGGAGTCCCCAGTTCTTCCTGCTCCTCCTGACCCTTCCTCCACTCTCTTTTACTCTGGCAGATGCTCCTAGAGGTTGTCAAGGAAGAAGCCAGCTCTGCAACACCATCTTCAGGCAACCAGCAGACACGGCCCTCTTCCAGCATCCTTCCATGTAAGTGCTGTGACACCTTGTATCCTCTTCCTTCCTGTACCTGCGTGGACCCAGGCTGGACGAGGGCCGGTGCTCCACAGTACAAGAAAATATTTTGACACACTGCAGTGAGTCCACCAGAAGGCTACCAAGGTGTTTTGGGTGTGGAGCACATGATGTGTGGGACTGAGATAGGTGGGCTTGTTCAATCTGGAGGAAAGAAGACAAAGGGGAGATCTTATTGCTACCTTCAACTACCTGCCGAGAGAGCACAGAGAAAATGTAGAGTCCTCGCAAAGGTGCACCATGGAAGGACAAGAGGCAAAGGGGATGATTTGGAAGAGTAATCCAACTCAGTATAAGGAAAAAAGAATTCCCATGAAGGTGGCCAAACACTGCAACAAGGGCCCAGAGCATCTGCAGGCTCTCCATCCTTGGGGATACGCAGATCTCCATTGACCAAGACACTGAGCAACCTGCACTACATGTATCTGCTTTGAGCAGGTCATTGGGATAGAGACCTGCAAAGGTTCCTTCCCACCCACAGAAAAGGATTCCCCTCCAGCTTCTCCAGAACAAGCCCCAGGGCTGTCTTTTGGGGACCAATGTCCATGAGCTGAACAAGAGGCCTGCAGAGGGGAGGACCTTTGCAGAAAAATGGTGAATGGGGCATTGGATTTGTGCGGCTGTGTGGAGTCTGGCAGTTGGTCTGCAGGAGCTGTGTGAGTGCAAGGCTGCCCTGCCTCCCTCTACCTCCCACATATTTTGCAGATGATCGCTCCAGAGTGAAGTTTTCCCTGCTGGAACAGGGCCCTTTCTCAGGTCTCCTGCAGGTGTGGCGTGTCCCGGTGAGTCGTACCCCCAACAGCAATGCCGACCCCCATGCCTGGGTCCTGCCACGGCTGTTTTGCATCCTCACACACTCCCTGCTGCCTGGTTCCTGCATGGCTCCACCGGTCACTGCTGCTATGACCCTGTGTGGACAAGAGGGGACTGTGGGGACTTAGGATGTGTCTTGCCTCACTCCTGGGGCCCTGGGCTGTCCCTACTTCCCTCCCTCGGTGCTTTCTCCTCTCTCTTTGCCTCCTGACCTGCTGATCTTCCCTCCTTTTCCTGGCCTCTCTTGCAGCCACCTGGGCTGATGGGGTGCCTGTGCCACCCTCTCCAGCAGGAGAGTGACATTCTCGTTCCCCACCCAGGGCTGCAGCTCCAGCAGGGAGTATCTGGCTGTCCAGGGCCCTGACAAGTTGACCATGGAGGACTTCTGGACCCTGGTGTGGGAACAGGACGTTCACACCATCCTAACACTTCTCCCATGGCAGGAGAAGGGGGAGGTAAGGTGCCGTGCCTGCCTGCGCCATGGCAGAGCAGGGATCTGTTTAATGGAGCTGGAAGCTGCCATAGCTCTGAAACTTGAACTCTTGTCACTGCCTCCTGAAGCCTGGGTGCAGATCCAGCTTAGCTAAAGCTGAACTTACCCTGTGTCAAAGTGGTCCCACTGCTTGTCATGGGAGACAGGTTCTGTCTGCCACCATGCGGTCCATGGCTGTGGACTCAGCTGGTACACTTCAAGCTGCATCTCCGTGGCACAGCAGCTCTGGCCTCTGTCTATCCGAGGCGGAGAACATTTGCTGAGCAAATTCCCACTGTCTAGCAAGTTCTGTGTTAACAGGGAAGCTGGATGCAATCTGCTGTTGTTTCCAAAAACTCCCCCAGGGTTTAGCTAGGGGATGAACTGACATAGAGTGATATTGTGGGTGCTCTTGGTCCAACCCCATCACAGACCCCTCTGAAGGTGACCGATCTGAAATATGGCAACCGTCAACATGAAGCCAAACTTGCTGTTGTGCACAGGTCCCACGTGAGGCATGCTGGCCCCTGGAAGGAGACTGTCTCTGCACAAAGATGCTGACCATCCAGTGTGGCACAGAGAAGCTTGTCTCCGGATGGAGGTGTATCCAGCTCAAAATGAAACACGTATGTGTTGATGGGGCTGGCCTGGCTCCCACTGTCTGGGATGTTCTTCACAGCTAGCGAACAGGTCTGTAGGGGCAAAGGCTGAAAGGTCCATGGAGACTTGTCTGAGCTGCAGAGTGCCAGCAGTCCACAAATGCAGGTGGGAATCTAGATTGCAACATCCAGAAGAACATCTGCTGAGTGGACATAGGAGATGCATGGGAGAGGATTGGAGGCTTCCCCCACCCCTTGCTGATAGGTTTTTCTGACCCTCTTTGAAAAGGTCCACACAGTTCTCAGTCCCCCTCTCAAGGGGCAGGTCAGGGTGCCGTGGGGAAGGAGAGCAGGTTGCCAGAGGCACCATACCCACTGCACGGGTGATGGGCAATGCCCCAGCAGATGCTGCCTGGACAGCTTTACAGAAGCTAGCAGTTAGCTCAGGAAAGCATCTGACAGCCTAAGGATTGGAGAGCTGGGACCTCTCTGCATCCAAATTCACCCATCCGTCCCCAACAGCCATGTCAACTCTTTCTGTCTCACCAGGAGAAGAAGGCAAAGGAGAGGCAGGTACAACGGTTCCTATACATGCTCTGGAGCAGCAAGAAACAGCCAGATGTCGAGAGCCTGCTGGAGCTCCTCACTGCTGTCAGACGGTGCATGCCCCATCGAAAGAGAGCTGGTCCTCTCCTGCTGCACTGCAGGTACCTCACGTTACTGCTCCACCCATGGGCAGCACAGCACCTTGGCATGGCCACCAGCAAGCCTGCGCCCTCCGCCAAGGATCCCAAGGTTTTGGGGCATGTTGAGAGTAGGTCCATGGGAGCCAGGGAAGCTCTGAGTTTGGGAGGTCAGATGAAGCAGTGCTCTGCCAGGGCAAACAGATGGATGGAGCAGGCATGCCTGGGCTGAGGTGCCTGGTCCATCCCTGGGCCGACTGCTAGCATCCTGGGAGCAGCCCTGACATCCTCATCTGCTTGCAGCTGGGGAGAGCTCAGAGTCCCACAGGAGCCAACACAGCCAACACATTGGCAGAGCTGGCTTGGGTGAGAGATGCACAGCTCGGCGGGGCAGGGTAGGTTGGGTCTCCAGGCTCCTTCAATGGGCTCTTTGGGGTCCCATTCCCCTGGTCAGCACAGGCCTCCCTGCCACCTTGACCAGTGCTCACACTCCCCTATCCCCACTATATTCAGTTGCTGCATGTTTTCTCATGGGGCTTCTGACTTCTTGGGCTGGTGCCCACTTCCAAAGAGGTTCAGCTCAACCTGGCCTGGCATCAATGACCCTCCCTTGTCCCTTGCAGCAGTGGCGTGAGCCAAATGGGGACACTGATCTCCTTGGATTGCCTGTTGCACCAGATGAAAGCCGAGAGAATTGTGGATGTCTATGGGGTGACGCTCCAGCTGATGAGAAGCTGCTGTCTCATGACCCCGACGCTGGTAGGTGGGAAGAACCGTGGGCCAGGCAGAACAGGACGTTCATGCTGAGCTGCCTGGAGCTGGCAGCATGCTGCCCACTCCCCTGGTGCTACCTGCCACCTGGGAGCCTGTCCAGCCTATGCTGCCCACTCCTCTCGTGCTTCCTCTGCCAGCCCCTGAGGGCTAAGGGCACGGTCTTTTCCCAGGGAAGGGCTTTCCATCTCCTCAGTTCTAGAGTTAAAATAGGTTAAATTGCATGTGAGCTCACGATAAATGCAAGGCACTCTTGCCATTCTGCCTTGGAAAGCATGAAGCACTGGTTTCGTCCTACATGACAAACCTGCCTGCTCACCCCTGGCCTCTGGACGCGGCTGTCAGCCTGAGTACCAAGAATCTGCTGGGTTTCCCATTGTCCGGTGCCTTTTCCCTGCTACATCCTCCACACCCAGAGCCTGCTCCCAGCCCTTGCCTGCTGCCAAAGCTGGGGCTGCGTCAGTGGGACATCCTGCCACATTTGCAGCTGCCCTGCAGCCACATGGGCTGTGGCACTGTCTGATGGTGCCGCAGCCATGCCCTGCCATGCTGTGCCAGCCCAGCCCAGCCTCACAGGCCTCCAGCGTGCTGCTCCTGATGGGTGCTGGCGGCACAGATGCTCTCTGGACAGCGCTTTCATTTGCTGCAAATGCTGAACCAGCTGATGCAGCATCCCTGGAAACCCTCCCCACAGGGGACAGCAGAATTGGGGCAGATCTCTCCGGGGCTTCCCAGCTGCAGAGCCGCCAGCAAGCAGCTAATCGCATTCTTAATTAATGTGAACCATGCACATGGTGGGAGCCAGAGGAGGGCAAGGCATCCGCTGCCCCTGCTTCAGAGCTTCTTTGTATTTCAGCAGCGGTCTTGCCGAGCAGAGACACAATGTGCCCATAAAGGCACAGCAAGTGCCGATCAAAAGCCGCTGCCCCACTGAGGGGGGGCAGCAGAGGCAGCTGCCTCCCCACTTTGCCGCGAACAGTGGTCGCTCTGATCCCAGCATGGCCAGTGAAGGACATGCAGGGCTGCCCTCCAGGCCCACACCACTGCCATGTGGCTGCCAGCCTCCTCCATCACTGTGGGAGCTTGCCAGGACCCCTTTATCTCTGGCAGGGGCACGCTGCTCTCATGCTGGGAGCATCAGCTGATTTTTTGGGGGGTTTGGTAGCCAAACAAAGGGGAAGATGAACCTTTGAGGGATTGTCCATGGATAACTGTATTTAAGCACCCCCAGCTCCACGGCGGCATGTGTCTCTGGGGATGTGCTCTTGCATTTGGCCAGGCATTGAGTGTGCCTGGTCTGAAGTCAATCCTGGGCTGTCACTCCAGATTTCACAATCAGGCTGGGCTCATTGAAAACACGTTCTGGTGACCTGGAACCGCAGCCATTGTGTGATCTGTGGCTTTCCCAGCCCTTCAGTGGGGCTAAACCCACCGCCGGCAGGGGAGGAGGCTCCTCGTGACTTGCAGCTTAGCCAGCGCATTAGTGAGCTGTTCGGGGGCCCCTCTGTTGAGTCCCTAATCCCACCTTCCTGGCTACCATGTGATTTCGACCCACATCATTTGCAGGCTGGCCCTGCCCTCCAGCTTTGTGCATTGAGTACAACCTCATTTACCTTTCCCACATGCCTTCCCCAGAGCCCTGCCGTTTTGTAGCCCAGCATCATTTTGGAGCGGCCTGGCATTTGAGCAGAACCTCATATCAAATCCACAGTGTACTTGAGACCTCTGGAGCCACACTTGGTACTGATGGAACATTTTGGTGATCTTAAAAATAGAGAAACGATGCAACTGGACTAAAACCACCCAGATCTTTTTGTCTGCCTCTGAGAGCTTACAGAGATCTACCCCGATCCACTGTCAGCACTTGACTCAGGTACACTGAGACTACCACCAAGGGAAACTCCTGCTCCAGAGGTCTTCCCTCCTGGCCTCAGGTCACTGCCAGACCCTGTGCACTCCAGCAGGGCAGAGCTCTCCCCGCTTGCTGCCCTGCAGCATCCCTGGAGTTGCTCTTCAGTCTTGTTTTGGATGCAACACCATGGCACGTCCAAAAGCCACTGGGGCACTTTGAGGAAGTCAGATGACATTGTTCCTCCCCATCTGAGATGGGGATGTTGCTCTCATCCCCATCACAGGGATGATGAAGCAGGAGGAAACAAACATGGTGTAACTGCAGCTCCAGGCCTGATTCTTCCTTTCTGGGCAACTCTGGAGACACAGGACAAACATGGACCACTTGGGACAGCAAATCCTGCTCTGCCATCAGACACTGCTAGTTAATTAGGACCTTTTAAGGCAAATTGCAGAGTTAGTTCTGCAACCAGGAGGCTTCTGTCAGAAACCTGACTCCCCTTTCTCTCTTACAGGACCAGTACCTGTTCCTGTACACCTGCATGCGGGACATCATCGCTCAGCAACAACCCTAACACTGCTAGGCATTTCCTGGCACCGTCCTGGCCTCCACCTCTGCGGGGTCCTGTCTGGAGCCAGGAGCTGGGGTGAGAGCACCATGGGGCTCCTGGCACAGAGCGAGCCCTGCAGCGAGAGGGGACCTACCCCAGCACTGTCACCAATGCATCCCACATGGTGTTAGCAGCGAAATGGGGTCCCCTGAACAGATGGACAGTGCTGTCCTGCCACGCACTGCTGCAGCCCCCAGCAGTCTCACACTGGTGAGAGGCTGGGCAGGATGCTCCCCTGCTTTGGCCATCTCCTGGGATTCGTGGTGTCTGGAAGGTTTGTTAACCCCACTGCAGTACGCAGCGCTGGCTGCGGGGGCTCTGTGGTGCCCTTGCCCCTCAGCACAGAAGGGGCAGCCCGTGGCTTGCTCCTGGACAGCCCTGGTGCCCGCAGGCTGCCAAGGTCTCACATGAGCACTGGGCACCACAGCCTCCATGCGCCCATGGGCACTGGGTGTGTTGAGGTCTCAGACACCGCTGTGGGCAGAGCATGGTGGGAGCTGGCTTGTCTCGGCTGGTGGATCGGTCTTAGGTACAAACAATAAACAGCCCTAGGAAGGAGTGTGCTTGTAAGGGTGGGTTGGCTTTTGTGGGGTCTCAGCGATGCCAAGGCCTTCCCCTGCTGCAGCACAGCAGCCGTTCCCAAAAGGGCAGCTGTGTCCCTATCCATGGGCAGCGGATGGGGTGCCCTTGGGCACTCCAGATACTGCAGCCCTTGGCACGCAGCAGCTTCTGCTCGCTCTCATCTGCTCCTGTTACTGAGGCAACACTTCTGCAGTGAGCCTCCAACCCACCCTCAGCTTTACAAGGAAGAGACACATTTTCTGAAGCCTGGGCTTGAAGTTATGAACCTGCTGGCTCCCAAGAGCCAAGGTCTAAGGCAAAACCACCTGGTCCAGCTGACATGCTGGCAAGCAGCTGGCAGCCCTGTGGCTCACTGCAGAGCACTGGCTGCTGCTCTGGGAATTGGGTTGTCCATGCAGCCACATGTAGAGACACTGCTGCCTCTGCAAGCAGGGATGGCCATGCACAAGCTGAAATTGCAAGTAGCGACTTGGTTCATTGAGCTCCAAGTGCAGGTCAGAAGGAAGAGTTAAAAAAAGCAGGTGATTTCATGAGCGTATTCCTGGGGTAGAAAAAATTGTATCTGGGAACCCATTTACTCTCCTTCACCCCTTCAGGCAACATGGGGTTATGGTACAGTCTCAAAGCAGCACTCCTGTCCCGGTCTGGGCCCACACCCCTACCCACAATACCATGCCCTGCAGGAGCTGCCTTGGAGTGGGGTGAGGAGACAGAACAGCTACGATGAGGACACTCCAAGACCTACTGCAAGGAGTAGACAGCCCCAGGTGGAGGACTGAGTTGGCCACTCATCCTACTGCCCCTGTGTTTCTACAAACAGCTTCTCCCTCTTCCAAAACAAGGATCCTGTTGTCTGCACCCCAGAGTGGGACACCAAGGGCACCGAAGCATGAGCAACCATCAGCCAACCCAGCACTGGGATGATGCCTCCGTTGCAACTGGGCTTGATGCCCAGCACCTTTTCCCCCTCTCCCCAGACAAGGTTTTTCTCCTTGGCAGTTGCTGTGCCCACCAATTCCCATCCCCACCACCCACCAGTGCAGTGCAGCTGCCAGCCATGTGTTCAGGCAGGGGTGGGAACCTGCCTGTTGTCCTTTGCACCCACTGCCCACGTGTAGACACAGACGGTGCACAGCTAGGTAGGAGCAGTCTCTCCATGCACACAATAAGTCTTCCATTCTGCAGGTAGGGCTTCTCTGCCACTTAGTCCCCTCTGCCATCCCTGCATTCCCTGCTCTGCTCCCAGCTCCAAGCTGAAGCACTCATCAGCTAAAGGAAACCAAGATGGTGCAGAGCCTTAGCCCCATACAGGACTCATTTTTCCCCCACCGTTTCCCCCCACCCTGGGCACTCTGTGTGTGCAATGCTGTCTTCACCACAGGTCAGAGCATCCTGAGTTGCCCCTGACCACCCTCACCCCTCCTGACCTGGATTGTCATGGATCCAGTTGCTGTTTGAAAATGTTTCCATGTGACTACATCTTTGTCCCAGGGTCACCCACCAGCATGATGTGACAGGCCACTCACTGCTCAGCCTGCACAAGCGACCATTGCAGTGACTTGTAGCATTTCTGCTTCTGGTTGGATGCCAACATGCCAAGAGCTTTCTAGGAGGATGTATGAATACTTTCAACATGAAAAAGGCCTGCAAAACTCAGTGGATGTTCTTATGCGCACAAAAGGATTTATGATATTGTCTTGGGAGGAGTCTGGCACTTGCCCATATGCTCACAGGAAGCCTGCTGGCTTTATGACTTTCATGTAACCAATAACTCCTAAACTATGCTTGTGCTGCAGGATAAGTGTCACAGCAAGTAAATGTGCTCCCAGTGACCCCCTAGCCCAGTAGGCAGGATTGGTGGGGTCAAGCTGTTTGCTGCTCATGAGGTGCGTGCAGTTTGTAGCAGTAGCCACCTGCCATGTTCTTCTGGGGCACCATGGGAGAACACACCGGTGCATGCTGGAGGCCTGCCATAAAGCAAGGAAGCTGCAAAATCAAATCTGGTCCAAAGAATGATGTGCCCATTGTCTGTCCAGAGTTTTGATTTGATAGGCTAGTGAAGTTTAGACCTGCCCGGCAGCACAAAATCTCACTAGTGTTGGGGGTTTTATCCCAAGAACACCCAAGAAGGAGCAGTCTCAAAGACCATGTGGCCTGCTGCCACACGCACATAGACCCATTCTTAGACCTCCATCAGAAACAACCCTCATGTCCAGCTTTCACCCTCCAGCTCCAGCCAGCCTTAAAAATAGTTCCTGGGCTACAAGACTAGCCTTTCTGCCAGGACCTGCAAGTCCACTCTAACAACCCCCTACACGGTCAGTGAAAGTGCTGATACTTCCACACCGGAGGCCCAATCCCACACACTTGTCAGTCCTTTCCTCACTGCCTTAGCCCCAGCACAGCTGACCTGCAAAGCACATGAAGGCAGAGGTCCCTGCGCAGGAATGAGAGAGGGAGCTGCTGATGTAGGAAAAGGACTGGTGCTCATTCTCTCAAAGAGGGGAGAGATGAGCCAGACCTGGATCCAATTCCAGCATCTCCCTGCTGGTGCTGTTGGACACAGCCTGTGGCTCTCATTTGCTACGCACAGCCCAGAAACCCCAGATGCTGTCTCAAAGGCATGTGTAGATGCAAGCTTTAGCCTGGTGCCCAACAGGCTCTTGTTCAAAGTGTGCAGTCTCCACTGAACACCGACAAGCGTTTGTATCTGTATGTCCCAGCATGGTTTATGATGTGTAAAACACCTAATGCTCTTAGTCTCAGAGGATTTCAACAACATCTGTGGAGTGCCCTGACCTGCGAAGTGGAGCCAATCACAGTGACAGTGAAGATGTGAAGGAGGACCCAATGCCACGAGATAGCAGGAACCTTGTGAGGGGCACAGAAGCAAGATTACCACGAGTTTTGCTCTCCAGAGCCTGGCAGCCAGTGTGTGGGGTTTGTACTGCTGCTTTCCTACCCTGGTGGGTGGTCATTGCCCCTTTGGCTGTGCATCACCTCACGGTAGCTTGGGGTTCCGCAGAGACAAGCCCTCCCTTGCTCTGCCAAGCGCAGCCACCAGGGTCTCCCAACAGCCTGGCCACGACTGCATCCTCAGAAAGGGGCAGCTGCCAAGGATAATGAGGAGCAAGAACTCCTCATCCTCTCTTTTCTATTTTTCTGCAATCAGAGCTACCCTGCGGCTTTCAGAGTCATTATGCCTGGGGCTTTGCTCAAAACCATATTCCCCATGGAGAGGATCTGGGTCTGGCTCTACAACTTGTGGCACAGGAGAGAGGCCTCAAAATGGGACAGCGTTCCCAGGGACTGCTTGTGGGCTCTTGCCTTTCGTGGAGAAGAGCAGGACAACATCCACATAAGACAACTTGGCCACGCCCCAGTTCACCCGTAGCTGATGGCAGTGACCAAGCAAGGTGGGGGGTGAGTTCTGCTGGCACCTGCCCCACACCACCTCTCATCCCAATGGGGCTCATTTAGCACATCACGGTCCATCTGCCTTGCCAGATGGGCTGCTGCACCAGGATCTTTCTACAGCCCCTTGGGAAAGTGCTCATGAGTCTCCTGTGTGTCATAGAATCATAGAATCATTAA
>NW_009220345.1:17690-19257 GCF_000690835.1 Fulmarus glacialis | reverse complement strand
TTTAATATTTTAATTAAAATAATTGGTACTCATTTACAGGAGAGGGCTCATATAATTAGATTGATAGTGATTATTACCTTGGAATGCTATTGAATTAATGTTGACAGATATGATAAGTGAATTAGTTCAGCAGTCTTCTAAATCATATGGTAGCTAATGAGAGTGCTTACTTAAGAATAGGTAAGATAATATTGATTACTTTATTCCAGGTTACAAATGATATAATGTAGAATATTCAGCTAAGTAATTTCAGGAATCATTTGTTTTACATCATTTAAGTTAATTCTTCTTTAAATTTTGAAAATGACCATTTTGTACTTAGCTTGTTTAAAAAGCCTGACCCTGTAGATGGGGAGGTCTGGACTATCTTGAGATGAGCAGAATAATTCTGCAGAATTACATGACATTTTCTCACATCTAATAGATTGAATAAATTGCCTTTGAAATGCTTTGGCCACTCTTGACTCTGAAAGCCTTTTTATAAGCTTTCAAGTGAACTGAGACTGATTTGGGAGCTGGCGTCTGCTGTTGTATCCTCAGAAGAAAGATGACATTTTTTTCATTCCTGGTAACAAATCTAGCCATTATATTGGTAAAATTAAGGTGGAAGTGTATCTCTGTCTGGGGAACCTGGTCACGTAGCCTCTCAAGAATGGCTAATTTTTTGAATCAGTGTGATATTTCATATGATACAAATAATTATAAGTCATCAAATTTGTTTTCAATTGCCGATGTCACTTGCAGTGTTTAGTTTGCTGGGATGATTGTGGGATGGTCTTATGATATTTCCCAGGACATAGTGTCCTGATAAATCTTTTTTGTGAGTGAGCGGATACACTTACAGAATTTTTTGCTTCTTAATTCTTTGGGCTAGTATGATCTTCCCTCCCCTTCTTGATTTATTTTTAAGCTTCTGGCACTCAAAAATACGTTGAGATGTTGAAAGGAGAATTTGAAGAGCAAATAGCCAAAGAAAGTTGGATGCGTGGAAGAGGAGGCTGTGGCCGATACTGGAGTCAGACTGGGATGGGAATGGGACGTGTGGGTTGCCCTTTGTACTGTCTTTCAGCAAATATATAGGTTGCATAAGTCTAAAACTGCTGCTGACTTTCTGTATTCTGCTCTCAGTTTCAGTGAAGTACATTATATAAGTGATCTTTTCTTTGCCTGACAAAGAAATGTATTTTTTTGGAAGTGAAATATGACTTTAAGGTTTTTGCCATTTTATGACTTTAATAAAAGTTGTGAAATAGGATTTAAGAGTAGTATTTCATTGTAACATTACCGGATACATTGGAATTTGCTTTTGGTGATTTTTATGGCTATCTGGATGAAAACCTTCTTATTAAGAGTAAATTCCTACTGAGACTTATGTATTTAGCCCCCACTTAGAGTGTTCACTGGGTATTAATTTGTAAGAACTAAATTGGATACAATTTCCTCTATTTTCTCTGATATTTCTCAAAAAGCAGGAAAGAATTTCTCACTTTCCTGAGAGCCGCAGAGTTGTGGCTGATAAATTGAAGAGCTTGTGGGATTCGGGTATGACCAGGCGCAGGAAATCAGC
>NW_009220345.1:10391-17674 GCF_000690835.1 Fulmarus glacialis | reverse complement strand
CTGGTGGCCTGCTTTGCTGTAAGATTTGAAGTCTACCTGTGTGAGATGGCAATTTTGCCTTGGTGCACCCATGATTTGGTGAGGTTCCTGAACCAGCATTCATGTGCAATTGTCCCTTTGACCAAAAAAATAAAGACAAAGGTTGACCACATGGATCCCTATAACAAAGGTTCATGGTAATAACGTCATTTTCATATTATGGCATCACTTCCATCCTTTCAGTGCGCCTTCAAATTTGGGTTTAGAAGCAGGAGCTGTTGTTCGCCCCTCTTCCATGGGGAATCCAGGTGGTCTGGGAGCTTTCTCATGCAGAGAGGCTTGGGGTAACCTGGTGGATACCCGCTGGCTTGTGCGTGGTGCACGCCCGTCACGGTATTTCTCATCTGGAGAGCAGCGTCATTCTCTTTCAGATTCATCTGCCCACTGGCTAAGGCCAGTGATTTCTTGGTTGTTTTTTTTTTTTTTCTGTGTACATATTAGTGTGGGGTAGCATTTGATTAACTTCTTTTGTTTAACTCTGTTATGTGTAAATACACTGCATTTTTTTTCCTATTTAAAAAATGGTGTGGTCTGGGGTTGATGGAAAATAAGATTTAAAGGCAAATGTGAGATTTTGTTTTAGACCTTTACTGTATTTTCCAACTTCAGAATTTCATAAGCTGTGGCATCAGTACTCTCAATGCTTCTGTCATGTTACCATGTCAATTATCTCCATATTACAGTATCTATGATTGCATGTAGCTAGTCAGATGGCTGTCCTGATAACTGTGCCTGTCTGCTAGTTGAAGTTTTTATTTACAACTGTTTTGACACAGCAGGAAATAATATCTGAGTCATTGGGGTCACATCAGACAGTAATGTCAGTCACTTGCATGTGCCAGTCACCTCAGGTTATAATACATTGCAGGATAACTTCCATTGAAGTGATGGAACTTTGTATAAATGTGGTATGCAAATAGGTTTATAAATTTCAAATGATTTGATCATTGCAAGTATTTGTAAAGTATATAACATGCCTTTGATATTTAAAGTGTGGCATTAATTAAATCCCAACTGAAATTTGTTGGCAGAGTACAGCAATTTTTATTAGTTATAACTTCAATTGAGACGTTTAAATTGCTGTAGAAGTGGGGTAAATCTCTAATATGCATAACAGTTTATTCCTTGCATTGAGTAGCACTGGCTTGGGAAATGAGCAGGGCATATTTATGTTAATGCCCTCAGATTTGAAGACACTGTAGAAGTTTTGTGTGTGCTTGCTCATGGATACTTTCCTAATATGTACAGGTTTGTGACAGCCAGCATGTGATTAGATCTCTAAATAAGAAAATAGGAATGGTCAGACACAGTAGAAGCAGAACCAGCAATGGAGCATTTACAGAATTGTCAGTTTAAGAGGTAATTCAGGTTTCCATCTAGTGGTGGTATAAAAGTCTGTCCAAGCTGTATGAGACACAGCATATGCATAACCATGCTAGCTAACATACTGTAGTACTTGTGTATGTGTTGGAAACTTAGGAAATCGAAAGCCTTTATTGTGTATAAATTATATACATAATAGAACATAATTGTCAGGGCCTCCAGATTTTTTTAAGTTAGAGCTGTAATGATCAGGAATCCATTATTTTGGCAGCATGCATTCAGATCCCTGAGTACTCTTCGAATCTAACAGTTTATTTTGCTTGCTGCAAATTAGCCTGATTCCGCTTCTTCAGTGTTCCTTGACAGCCATTTCAAAAAATTTAACTCTGTACAGGTTGCAGAAAGAAAATTGATGTCTTAAAAAGTTGTCTTTAAGTAGTATGTGTGTGAATATGAGTCTTGTTAGATTTCTTGTTTCCTCTTAGACTTTAAAAAAAAAAAAAAAAAAAAAAAAAAGGAAAGAGGAGGAGGTGGGTATTCTGATTGCTTTGCCCCCATCTTGATGTTCCAGCACTGTCTATTTTTATTATTTAAAGTATTTTACAGCAGAATTCAGAGAACCTTGCCAGGTTAGGTTTTCAGATGAAGATAGTATCGAGGTAACTAACCTACAAATCTTTTGAACTTTGTTGTATTTTAAGACATCGTAGTGGGTCAAACAGACAAACTGAGTATGAATCGGAATTGCAAATTTGTAAGGATTTCTGCTTGTTTGCATTTTATTGACACCTTCCTTCTAGCATTTGTTTGGTACTTGTGTGAATATTGTCAGCTTGTAGTGTTTTGTAAGCTTGGTAGGTTTTACTATGTTTTCAGTGCATTTCCACTACCGACACTATAAACACTGCCAACTTTCCACAAGTGCTGTCAAGTACCATATTTTGTAATTACTGCAATAATATTATGAGTGCTGTAATTGCGCATGCTGTATAGATGTGCTTTTCTGTCCTGAGTAGGCACAAAATTGTTATTTTCTGCGAGTTAAAATGGAATCTGGAGCAATCCGAATAATTGTTTCGGAATTGTTTTTTTTTTTTCTTCTTTCAGCATGTGTCTGCACAAGTAGCGTTATACAAATTGGAGGATTTATAAAGCCCCAGATGTGTGTATCACATCTCGATATAGAGCTGTACTTAGGAGACAAAGATGTGTTTGAACCCATTAAGGGATGAAGGCTGTTTATACGGTTCACTAATATTAAAGTCAGTTAATCAAATATGTTTTTTGCAAGAAGGTGAACCTCAGATTTTGACTTCATAATCTTGTATTTAGTAGCATCTTTATCAATCTTCATGTTGTTTTAGCCGTCTTTCGTAATGCCAAGAGCTTTGACTGTTTAACGCTGAAGCTGACTGTATCTACAACCATACATCTTCTAATTGATATCCTGCTGTTTATGCACCTCAGTCCTGGGAATACACTGAGCAGAAAATCTCTGCTGAAATATTTTTATTTCTGTGTCTCAAAGCTGCTGATTTCAAACTGCATTTTTTGAAGGATATGATTTGGAAAATGTATTTAATCATAGTGTTTGATAAAATGTTTGAATTTATAGGTTTTTTAAAGGTCATTTCCAGAAGTAATGTTAATGAGATATTTCTAATGAAATGTTTATTATAAAAGTAAGTTAGAAGTGATACTAGAAGTAGAGTTACTGAGTGTTGGTTTATAGGCTTAGTGATATGTGGGCAGTTTGAGTCCTATTAATATGCTCCTTTTGTGTTGTTTCAGGGATGTTAGTGAGAGATGGAGCAGACTGAGGCGAAAGACAGCATGATGCACTTTTTCCCCCCCTGCAGTAACTAGCTAAATCTGTAGAATACCTTCTAAATTGATCTTGCACCCATCTTTCAAGACTGGTTAGGAACTGATCCTTAAAATGTAGATGCATATTCCCTTGCTCCGTGGGAATTCCTGAATGATGTAAAATTGATACACTAGTTTTATGCTGTTTTATACTATTTTTTTCTTCTTCCTGAACTATTCTATTCCATAATTTAGAGGAAATGAACGGATCATTAGGTCACTGCAACATTCTTTTTTTTTTCTTTTCTTTTCTTTTTCTCTTTTTCTGAATCTGATCCAGAAGAAGCCTGGTGGAAAGGTTTGAACTTAAGTCCCCATCACCATTGCCTCTTTGGAGATATCATGACTGAAGGTATTGAATTATGTTGGTAGTATTGATATCTGCATGGAATGAACCGGAGCAATTGATTTATTTTCTGTGGACCACCAAATACCATTTAGCTCATAATCGGTTTCTTGCTTTTTATGATTGCATAGCGGAAGCATGTGGTCTTTGTAATTGAATTAAGTTTGTATGCTGTTTGATGTATAAGCAATCTGTATTGAGGGAAGAATTCATATTACATTAGCAATCTTGGAAACTTCTTCACCTTCTAACTGAAGTCTAATGCCCTCGTGTAGTCCGATAGCTGATTTTTGACTTGATAAGATTGCAGTTTTTGAAGTGTACACACGATGGCAGCAAATACTTAAATTGAGAAGGCCTGTTCCTGTACTAGAAACAAGCAGGATATTGATTTTGCTAATATAAACTAGAATTTCCAGATTCAGTTCTTGTTAAATTATTTACTAAAATACATATTGAGATTTGTTAACTGCTGCAGATTTTGAGAAGGATTTTTAATTCAGAAACTTTACCGTGGTTTCCACCTGGCTTAGCCATAATGTTTTCATAATGTGCTTTCTGGTTTTGATTTGTGTTGGGGTAGTTTGCTAACCCAGTAGTGAAATGCAGCAGCTACCCCAGTAGTTTGCAGTGTTTAGCATGGCTACCCTTTGATACCCTAGCAGGGAAAAGGGCACCTACAACACTCTGTTATCCCTCAGAGTGTTGCCCTGGCACTTCTGATTCCCCAGTGGTGCTGAAGTTTGCGTTTCGCTATTGGAGAAATATATCTGATCTCTCTGCAAAGAGATCTCGTATATTCCTCTTTCACGCTTCCTTTTTTAGAGTGCTTATTTCTCATTTTGTGATGTTTTTACTCAAATTGCTTTTCACAATTGGATTTGTTGATGAGTCAAGCCTGCGATGGAGAACAAGCCTAAGATAAACACCCTGCACTAGCCTCCACGATATTTAAAAAATTTAAAAAATATCCTAATCACATTCTAGGAACTTTATAGACTGCCAGCGTATGACTCTATGTTTTTCAACAGATATTGGCATGGTGAAAGTCCCTTTTTTCCTGTAATTGGAAAATTTTTGGAGTTCTTCAAAGACTTTTTCTCGTAGTCTTGTGATTAAATGGTCCAACATGATAGGTTTGCTTCATTCGTTCCTCTTCAGGCTTTTCTCTGGCATATTTATCAGCTTAAATACTTTCTTCTTCCTGTACTCCTTAATAGGTATGTATTTGTGACATACCATATAGTATTTTGTTCTTTATTTTTCCCCATTGCAGTCTTTCTTTCCAAGTTCTCATCTTGTAATCTAGATCAGTAACGTAAATTTTCCAGCAAGCGTTCTTGGCCCAATGAAATACGCTTAGAACCTCCATCAGTGATCATGTCTAGGCTACGTCTTGGACTCTGCACTGAGACGTGCACAGCAGCTCCCTGGTTTCCACCTGTAGGCTTCTAATGTCGTGGGACTGAAAGGGAGTTGGGAAGTGCTGTGCCCAGGTCCCCAATGGAGCGATGAGGACACCGGGGCTGAGTCTTTCTGCAAGCATGGCTTGCGTTTACCAACAGCAACCTCCCATAATTTCTGAAAGTCTAATAATTGGATGATTGTTGATGTTTCAGATCAACATTGGATAATGGTAGTTGGATAACCAGCTGGTTCTTTAGCCGCAGATCTGATGTCAGAGGTCATATATTATGACGTACATGACATAAAAACACACCTTTGCTTGCCATTATGGTATCAGAAAGGGAGATAATTATCACAGTAGCTTTCTGCTCTGGTTTCATCCGACTAACCTGACAGCTGAGAAGAGTCATTACAAAATTCTGATCAGCCACGGTAGTCCCCAGTAGAATATACCTGGAGGAGATGGAGCCTCTGTTCCTTCCAAAACGAATATGGCACGTGTCAGTCATCCACCATGATATTTTAGGCCAAAAAGCTATAGTCTGCCACAGTTACAGGAACTATGGCTTCTAAGAATAGCACCTTGTGGAAAGCATAGGTCAGCTTTAGGCTGTGGTACAAGCAGGTTGCTCTAAAATTAAGGATATTCTGGTTCATGTTGAAATGACTTGTTCTGTGTATGTACTTCATTTACAGTAGTTTAAATTTGATTTAATGCTTAGAATTAATTTTAAGGTGTACAGCAAATCACGATATTCAGATGTTTTCTGGGCCTGTTGAATTTTTAAATTCAGTTGATTGTTCGCAGTGAAGCACGCTAGCGAGCTTTTTAACATCCATTATAGTGAGTCATTCTAAGAATTTATTTCAGAGATCCATGATGTGAAGAGTTTTAATTAAATAACAAACGTGTATTATGTCCTTAGTGGTTTATAAAGATGAGATCTTGTATAGCTGTGGGTTTTTTTCACTAGTTCTGCAGCTGATTGCTAGTGAAAAGAAATTTCATGGGCAGTGCTGGCAATGTCGTTCTGGGTCATGGGCAATTCAGTACCATCACTAGAACTGAAAGGAGTTACATTGTTAAGAAAAACATCATCATCCTATCAGTCAAGAAGCAAGTGAAAGTTGCTTTGTGAATAGCGTGAACTCCGATCTTCCTTTTTTTCTTTCTTTTTTTTCTTTTATTGGTGAATCTGATTTTTGCAGAGTGCCTATCTGCCAGCAGATGCCAATCCTCAGCAGCAGACTAGTTTCCCAAACTTGACCAGATAGAGGAAAACGGTTGTGGTAGATCTTTGTTTTTAGAAACACTGATGGCAGTTTGCCTGGGATTGTCTTTGTTTTCCTTGATAAGAACAACCTATGCTATAAACAATTAAATATTTATCTTTTACAATGGAGCTGTTTGATGCATTAAACCCCAGGGCTGGAAAAATGGCAGTACATAGAGTAAGGTGCCTTTGTTCTTCAAAGTTTTGTGTAGAGCAGTATTTTAGTTGAACAGATAATGACCCAGAAATCTTTTAGGACTCAGGAAGCATTATGGAAGGATATTGGGTGGTGGAAAGGTGTCTGTATCAGGATTGCTGAAAAGGTGTAATGAGGAGGATGACTTAGAAACCCAAGTCTCAATGGCTTGCAATGGGACAAATCCTTGTAAAACCTTTAGGCTTATTGAAAAACATCTGGCCAAGTTGTAAGTGCATCTGCCAAGAAAGAATTGAAGCCGTGCAGTGAAAATAGACAAGGGAATCCAGGGCAAGAATATTCTTTTGTTTGTCTTTTCTAAATTTTGGACAGACATTACTCTGTGATTAGATGTCCTGGGACATGAATAATGGCATATTGCTATCTCCAAACTTTAAACAACCATCTTTTTAACAGCTGATATTTTGGATGTGGGCGAGGCCTGTCTTGGCTTCTGTAGGCGTCTGCAGTAGAAGACTATTTTGGTAATTGGTAAATACAGTTGGACCAGCACACCCTGGACTGAGGTGATGGATGCCGTCTTTCCAGCCCTGACACCTTCTGTCTATATGGATCCAGTCTGCCAGTAATGGAAGGCTTCCCAGTATGGCTAACGAGTTGTTGATTTGTCACACACATCCACCTGTGTGTGTTGTTCTAAAGGGTTTAGTTTTATGTTCTTGGTGAGAGAAGATCTGTTAACTATATATATATATATATATATTTCTCCCACCACCATCACTTTAAAAATAACTTGGACCACATTCTTGTTGCTGGTGGGAAACCTGTGATGATCTGGGGATGCCATTTGAACCCTGGAGAATTAACTGTG
>NW_009220345.1:0-10287 GCF_000690835.1 Fulmarus glacialis | reverse complement strand
TTGTAGTTTGGGTTCTATAGTTTGGGTTTTGCTAGAAAGGCAGCCCGAGAACCTGCAGGATTGGAGCAGGCCGTGTGTCAGTTCAGATACGGCCCTTGCCCGTTTGCCGTTGTCTGGTCCTTGCTGCTGGTTTTACAACATTGATAGCCCTTGATGTTCTGGAAGGGCCATAATTGTAAGATGAAAAAGTTTATTTTGCTTTGCTTTTTAAAATTTAACTTTCTGTGTCTGAGATGTTTCAAAACTAGGATGTTTTAATTACCGTAAGTGTATGTTTTTCCAGTAGTAAAGATTAATTTCTGTGGACATTTATATTCAAGTTATTCTGAATAGAAAAATATAAAGGGATGCTTAAAAATGTTTTAGTCCAGGGGAGAATAGCAAAACAATTAAAATGGAAAGATTAAGGTGGAAGGTCAGCATTGACAACTACAGGGTCTTCTTCTGAATGATACTGTCTGATTCCAGATAAATAGATATTAAGCTGTTTTGTAAGAAATGGGAAAACATGGAAGTAGTATTTTTGAACTATTCTGAGTGATGTGTTCATCGAGCAGTAGGGGTTTGCTGTGTATTGAAACTCACATCCTAAAATAGGATTTAAATAATGAATTGGTCAAAAGAGGAATGTCACCACTAACTTTTTGAAGTTGAACAAACACATGATCATAGAATGATACTTTGTGTGTGTCTAGCTTGAAAACATATTTGAGAATTTATCAGCATTTGTTTAATAATTAATTTACCAATAACCTGTTTTCGTAAAGGGTAATATGGAATTTTTCAGGGTTCTGGACCTTGCTTTTATATTCATCAGCTCTTCCTAGGAAATTTTATATTCTGCATTTTGCTTTATTCGCATCACTTTAAGGAAGAAGTTTTTCTGACTTCATTTGACATTACAACAAACTTGCTTCTCTTAAGGTCAATGCTACAGAAAATGTCTAGTGACAACTATCCAGTGTTAACAGGTGTTTCACAAACTGGCTTTTCTAGACATTAACTACTTCCAACCCTTTAGGATTGTTTTTTTTGTGTATATGTATATATATAGATACGCACTATACATGTGTGGTGTATTTCAGGGGTTTGGCACCATCTGTTTCATTGAGTATGTAATGGTTTTGACCTGCAGCAAAGCATGTTGAAATCATAAGATGATTTCAGTGGGTTCTTCTGAAATTGCAGATGTGCTGGCCAGTCTTCTCAATGGACAGTAGCAATGCTGGGCTGCCTCCTGTAGGCATGTGGTTGACTCACCTAATTGGTAGCATCAGTCACAAAAAATTGGAAAATTTTCCCTTTTTTTCCCGAGTTCATGGTGGCAGAATTGTCTATCATTGGTAACGTTGGTAAGTCCTTTAGGTTGGAAGGTGGCCAGTTCAGTGGTGATGCCAGTAGCGGGGCAGTGAGTGAAATTTGGAGGAGCAAAATGAAGTGTAACAAGACACTGGCTGCCTGGATTATGGAATAGTTGCCGAAGGAAACCGAGATCTGTCTGAAGAGCTTTTAGCTTAGCAAGAAGGAAAACAATGTTGAAATTGCTGTACTTTTAGTACAAACTATGTTGGACAAAATAATCAGCATTCTAACATGCTGCAGTTTGTAACACTGTTGGCTGAAACAGAGGCAGAAGTCTGGAGGGGGTCTGTTAAATGCTTTATAGTTGTCTTGCAGTTTCATTTTGACTTTGCTGAAGTGACATACATTGAACTTTCAAACTCTGTTGTTGAAAGTATGCTTGATTTTGCAGTGACTGACCTTTTGGAAGACCATTGGATACTTTTTGCAACATACTCTACTGAGAACAAACTTGAGGAATTTTGTTGCTGTTGTAATTGATACTTGGAAGGTATTTCTTCTGTTAGTAAAATAAAACACGTACAATAGAATATGAGGAATACTTAGTATAGTACTAATTTTTTGTTCTTTTTTACTAAGAATTGAAAATTTGCAAATAGAAGACAAATCTGTATTTTACTTAAGGAAGTAAAATACTTTTTTTGTTGTATTCAATACAGCACAGTTTTAGACAGTAACTTTTACCTAAACTACTCATAAGTATTGCTTATGGATGAGACAGGAAACTAGATACACAAGGAAAGACAAGGAGAATAGAAAAAAGAAAATAGTGGATTTTTTTTAACTGGAAGTAAGTTGAGGCATTGCTGTACAATAGTAAGGAGGAAAATAGTACGGATTAACAAGCCCACCAATCTCTCGCTATTGTTTGCCTCACTAGGAAGTGTAGAGAACTTGCTGTAGGTGAAGTTCCTTTCAGCTCTTTTACTGAAGTATGAAAGTGAAGTCATTCATGTATCAGAGTATTGATTAGGAGAAAGGAATCTGAATTTTGCAATTGAAGAACTTAAGCATTTACCTGTTTGCATTGAAGCAAATCTTTGTACTAATTCTGCTTGATAACATACTGCTAAATCCTGTCCCTTTCACACGGTGTACTCTGCCACCCGGGATCTTCACAGGCTGAGTGATAAGGTTTTGGAAAAAACTATCCCAATACAAAAACTGCACATCACAGAGGAGATTCTAAGCCAAAACCAAGCAGTGTGTGAAATAAGCATTTGACTTGGGAATACGCCTCTTGCAGAGCGTGGTGGGATCTGTTAGTTTCTCTGTTTGGCCCCAGCACTGCCGGGCTAAAGCTGTGTCTCTGCTGCTGAATCGGATGTGCCTGGGGCTGCTTTGCAGCTGACACTGGAACAGCCCACGTCCATGCTGTTAAACTCTTACCCTCCAGAGCAGGCCACATCCAAACTGCCTGCTGGGAGCAGTCCCTGATCTGTGCCAGCTCACTGGCTGGGCCTAGGAGTTGTTTGGGAGAAAGCTAGTTATCCTTAATTAAAACCTGTGCCAGGGACTGTGGCACCAAGCTCCCAGGGTGGCTGGTTGAGGTCTGGTACCTTCTCAAAGCATTCCCTGGCACTTTTTAAAGTTGGTATTGCAGACAGAGCTCTGACTCCTCTGCTGTCAAGTGCAAGTGCTGCTTTTTTTCTGGATTCTTTCTCTCTTGCATTACCAGATTCTCATCAACCGTTAAATTTATCTAACTTTCTCCAAATCAAGAGTCGTCATCTCTGGAACCTGTGTGCAGATCTGAGCCATTCTAAAAAACAAGTTTTGAACTCCCTAGTGCTGTTCTGTTGCTGGTCTGGTAAAATAAAGGGAGACTCTGGGCCTTTATGAAATTGCATGTCAAAGCTGCACGCTATGTCTGTACAGCAGCAATTGTGAATGTTCTGCTCTGAATAGGTGGAAAATATATTCCTGGAAGGAAAAGAAAGAAAAAAAAAAAACCAAACCCTTGCTGTCTTTCTAGCCAGGAGGGATTGCCAGACATGTGTCTTGTTACTCGGCATCCTAGACCTGAAAAATGTTATTTGAATACTCCTGTTTCTTTAAAATTTCATTTCTGCTTCAATTCAATGAGAGCATTCACTGGTGTTAACCCTTTCAGTGTCCTCTTGAGAACATACTTCAGCTGTCATTCATACTTGCTCTTTGCATTGATAGGGCAAATAAGCACACTTTCTCATCATTCCCTTCTACTGACCCACTTCTGAAATGTCATGGGCCAAGTTTAAACTCTCATGGGACACAGCAGATGAGACTATGACATTGTGAAGTTCATTGTGTGCAGTGCCTGTAAGAGGGTGTTGTATGGGTGAAGAGCAGCCTGAAGAAGCCCAGTTAAACTTGCTTGGATAATGATGGGTGTAGAGGAACTCCCGAGTTCCCTGGAAAAACTAGAGCTACTGTCATTTTACGCAATATCCCAAGGACAAGCAGACAGAAAATACACTTTGTTTCTCTTTGGGTAATGCCAGTTTGTGGATTAGGGCATTTCTAATTTATGCTTTGTTGTTGTTGAGCCTAATTTGGTGAACTGGTATCTTTAAGATGTATTGCTTGTAAATTTTGATCAGGTATTTTTTGGATGCTGTTGCGTAATGCATATTGTGTTTCAAGTGGAAAAGAGGTTTTGTTCTTCTTTTCACTTGCATATTGTACAAATAAAGCTTCGATGACTGTTCGATTTACTGAGGAAAACAATAAATGCAGTCTGTGTTTCTTTTCTGAGAAATAGCTGCCAATGAAGCTTTGTGTTTGTTGCAAAAGAATAGGATGGAAACTAGCTTCTGCATGCATTCAGTAAAAGCTCGTGTTCTGATACAGTTTGAATAAATCAGATGATTATTGAATGGTGATAATATTCTATTACTAATCTCTTAAGTATGTGAACTTGTCTGTCTTAGTGAAATTTGTAGTTGGTTTAGTTGTTTTTATACATTTGCCTTGGGGGGAGAAAAGAACTGTTTGTTGTAGTACGATATATTCAGTACTGGAACATTTCAAAAAAAATCTGGTAATCCTCAAAACATAATGTCAGATCTTATCGGTAACCTGAGATTTGTATTTTAAATATTTTTTTACTTAGGGATAGTTGTTAAAATATAACTTGGACTAATCTTGGCTTTTTAATGAGTAGAGTAATAAAGCAGAGGTAGCCTGGAAGACCTTGGCTGGAAGGGACCTCTGGAGCCCCCTACTCAGAGCAGGGTCATCTTAGATCAGGTTGCTCAGGGCCTCGTCCGGTCACAAATCCTTGTGATTTTTGCTCTTTGGTGTAGAGGATGTGGAGAAAAGATTTGACTTACAGTATAATTTTCAAATGTTAGCTGAGAAAATTCCCAAAGTTTCTGGTGTTCAAGCAAAACTGATTACAATGATAATAGTCAGAAAGTCATAATTTAAATGATACTGAGTACAAGTGCTAACTGAGTACTCTGAAAGTACGTGATCACTGACACACATCAGTATCCTTTGCTGTACATCTAATCCCTTGTTTTCAATCCAAGAGTACTATGTGTCGAAGAATTGAAAATCATACTGTGTTGGGTTTTGCCTAATGATTTGTTTAGTTTATATATAAATGTCACTATGTAGGTGGCTGTGTGTTTACATTTCAACAATATGTTTAGTATGCTTTAGCTTAGTTTATCTGATTTTATATTGAGACACAAGTCAGCCATATAAATTACATGTGTGGCTGAAATGAGGGTTAATGTGCTAGACAGTATGAAGTGTAACTGTGATGGAGAGACTTTTACGGCAATTAGCAAAGGCTTGGAAACGAGTATTATACTGGTGTGAATGCTATGTCATTATTCATTTTTATTGTATTGTTTTTAATTGATTGATTGTGTACTTTTAATGTACAGTAACAAGTATAGGTAGGAATAAATTTGGTGTATGAGTTTGTGCAGATTTTTCCTTTGAATTCTATGGTATCGAAAAGACTTAGTTCCAGTCTTTCATGGCATTACAATTTTAGGATGCATTAGCTAGATTGATATCTAACAGTTCTTCACTTGAATTTATTTAGTAGTCTAGCAGAAAGCATGCAACAATGTGTAATGGATTTAATTGCAGTGCGAATGAGCACTTTGAATTTGTTTTGTTTGGCTTTGTCTTTTTTTTCACCTTCAGATGTTCAATTCTGTTGTGTGAGACGAAGTTCTCATGACCCCTTGTACTATTTAGAATATCCCATTTGTTGATCAAAGCTTTTGGTACAGTGATGCATCTATCACTGGCAAGTTACCAAGCTACTTGCCAAAAGTTTCCTTTTTCCTGAGTAATGGGACGTTTTTGTTTGTTTTCATTTGTGATTAGATTGCTTGTAGGCAGCGATTTTGAGGAAAGATAGGATCCTAAAGATATTTCAAATAGGTATGATAATTTTGACAGCAATTGTGGCAGAACTTTCCCGGGGATATTCTCCACCCACCTTGATGAAATAAAGCATTACTAAGCTGGGTTCTGCAAAGGAAGATGTTTTGCGAAGCTGTTATTTGTAAAATCACTGCTATAGTGGATATAGCAAGCAGTTCAGTGAAGGTGAGATCTGTTGTATTTTTCTCATAAATAAGTACAGTAGAATACAAATGATCCCATTGCTTCGCCCTCCCCCCCATTGCTCTACAGTCTTGTTTTCAGTGTTTGCCTCTTTTAAGAAATTAAAAATTCATGTTAAAATGTTATGTTTTGATATAGAGAAGATAAGTTATGTTTGTTCTCCGTTTTCTAAGGCAGCCGTCAATAGTAAAGGCTAGTCCTGCACTATAACAGCAGGTGGAT
Source organism: Fulmarus glacialis (assembly GCF_000690835.1). Taxonomy (NCBI): domain Eukaryota; kingdom Metazoa; phylum Chordata; class Aves; order Procellariiformes; family Procellariidae; genus Fulmarus; species Fulmarus glacialis. Next base: position 4,128 of record NW_009220345.1, on the reverse strand, counting down.
TTTAAGGTTGAATTTACTGTGGCGCATGTGCCTGCAGGTCAGAGATCCACAGGGAGCCGGGGTGAGCTGGGAAGCGCAGTATGGCCAGGACACCAAAGCGGTGCCTGGCTGTGGCCCTGGGACCAGCCTGTGCAGATGCCTTCAATGTCTAGCCCATAGGGACAGTTCAGCAAGCAGCCTACAAGTGGGTTTTGGTGTAAACAACTGTTTATTCTAGTCTACCCATCTTTTCTGTGATAGAAATGGGGCACAGGCTGGGATGGTAGAGGAATCCTCGCAATCTGATGCCTTTCTGTGCAGGGCCAGCCCTCAGAGCTGTGACCTGCTGCATCTTTATGATACTGCTGAGCAGGAGGAGTTTCCACTACATCACTAAACAGGTTTAGTTTGACTCTTCTAAGCTCTCCCCTGGACTGGCAGCTTCACAAATGCAATGGGATTGCAATACTTGGAGGATCATTTCCCCCCCACCCCCCCCATTTAGTGAGCATGATTTTTTTTTAGAGGCACGTGAAACATTCTGCAGGACAGCAAAGCACGCTAATATTCATCCCCCCCTTAAGACTGAAATAAACCCCTGCTCATTAAGACCCCATAATTTTCCATCAGTGTGGTTCAAGGGGAAGCATTGCTGGGTCGTAGGTGATGTAAATGTTATACAAGATTATTCTGCTGGTGTCTTCAGGCAACTTATTTGAGAGTTTTTTCCTGTTTACTCTCTTGGCCTAACTCTATAGTGAATCCTGTGACTAAATTAAAAAGCAGAGTAGCTTAATTGAGAGTTTACCTTAAATAGGTAGCTCTAAAAGCCATCCTGCAGAGTGGAGAGTGAGACAAGAAGTCATCCTAATTCTCATGTAACTGCCTACTTGTGGGCAGATGTACCCAAGACTTTCTTTTCCATATTTTTCTTGGCTAGCAAGCAAGATTCATTGTATAAACAACTCAAAAATAATTCAAGGTTTTATTGTTCATATAGCATTGCATTGCTTTAAACAAGTCCAGAGTAATTTTAAAGCCATGAAAATGTAAGTTGAGATAATTCCTTAATGTTGAAAAGTCTTGAAACACAAATGAAACCTTTTGAATGGTTTTAGTATTCTCTGACTGGTAGAAATCTTGAGGCAACCTATTTATTCGCATCATCAATGGATGGCAAGCAGAGATTTTTCTAGAACTCACTATATAGCCAGTTTGAAAACTCTTGTCTTCCTGACTATATACAGTAAAAAAAGGACTTGTTTCTTAATACAGTATAAACAAACAGTGCAGCAGTTTGACATTGACGATAATGGCAAAAGTATCATTGTATGAGTGTGGAGAGAACATCTGAGTGGATGCGGATGTACCGTATCAAAATGATTAAATGGTACCACTTAACTCAGAACAGAGGTAGTTTATCTCGGGGGTTTTTGACATACAAGTAGAACTAATACGCTACACTTTCCATTCTTGGTATCTTCTATACAGGCAGGTGCTTCTGCTCCAAATGTTAATGCTTTACCCGTAGCTGAAGACCATAGTACTCAGCTGTGAAAGCACCTGGGAGACTGGCAGCCAGAGCACAGAGCTAAGCCAGCTTGACCAATCTTAACATGGCACGTTTGCATTTCTGAAAGGTTGCCTTGATATTTTCCTGGCTCTGGTGTTTTCGCGTTCTTTTTAAGATGCTTTCCTTTGAATTATTGAGGTAAATTAACTTCTATTCCAGTTTAACATGTATTTTATATAACCGGACAGCATGTGGTTGCACAGAGAAAAAGGAGAGGTTCTAGGTGAGTGAGAATTTTTAGGAATAAGTAGGCAGTCTGGATTTCTGTTATGAAAGCTTAAGTTTTCGTTATCTGAGTGTTCATTTCAAAATGAAGTATGTGCAACTCTAAGTTATTTGACTGACTTGATTTCCATCCCTTTATTACTCCCCTACCCTGTTTTCCCTGTGATTTGCTAATTCAAAGCAAGCCCACTTTAATAGTTGGAAAACCTCCTGCAATAGCAGAAACAAAAAAGGAGGAAGAGAACAAGATTTAGGTGAGTTAATTTTGAAGTATTTGTTGTGAGATTACAGGAGAACGTCTTCGGGCTTGAGTTTGATATGTAGTTGATCTCCCCGAGAACAGTACAGAATATTTTACTGAGTTTTTCAGAAGTGCTTTCAAATTAGCTGTCTCTACAGTACTTTATTGAATTTTGAAACTTGCTCAGCAGATCAGTGAATTTTCTTTTTCCTTTTGTACATAATCCCTCCAGTCTTCTGTGACAGCCCAGCCCATATTTGCTGTATGTGACAGACGCTATAAAAATCCTCTTAAATGTCAGAGCCATTAGATAAAGGGATAAATAGATAGTGACTAGCAGATGATTACAGAAGTTTTGGGGTTTTTCAGATTCGGGGGCTCTGATGTAGTCAGTAGAGATGCATGCTCCTTTATAGCAGCTCTTGAACATACTGATGACAAATTTGTTATCTTCAGTTAACTTCTGTGGCTACTTCTGAAGTAGTTCAGAGATTGTATAAAAATCTGCAAGTTAAAAACCCTTGGTAAGATACGTAGATTTGTAGGCTTTAGAGATTTTTGACCTTAAGAAACTGCTAAAAAAAATCAGCACAATTTTAGAATTATGTTTAGAATGGGAGATTTAAATTTCTCTGACCTTTTTTGCCTGCACCGTTATATCAGAGGACTTTCTGGCTGCATATATGTTATATCACAATATTTTAGGAAAATAAAACAGAGTAAGGAACTTTCTGTTGTAATTTTGAGAGCAATAAAACTAAAGATTTGTTCTATTGCTTGGAGGATATGGAATACTTTTTAAACAATTTATATTATTAACTTCATTTGACAGAGGTATGTTTATGTGTATGCAAAGTGTATGTCTGGTCTAAAACTAATGTCATTTAGCATCTTTTCTGCAGCAACAAGAACTTTAAAAATTTGCACTGGGTCTAGCACAGAGTTAATCTTTTTTGCCTTTTATTAAGTACTATGAAGTACATGTTAATTGCAGTAATAAGCCTTCTTTCATAGAGTGAGTTTACAAATATAAATCAGTATGTTGTTAGTTGTCTTAAGGAAGATGTCAGTTACATCACTATGCATTTATTTTCATAGAGATGCCCTGCTCTCTGGCTGCTATTTAAAAGCAAGGAGGACTGAATTGTAACCAAATCATTGTGATCAACTACACTGAGTTATTTCTATAGAGTAGGACTTTCAAAAGTACCAGACTGAACTTCATACTTGTCTAAGTAACACTCTTACAAGAATTCACCGGTGTTTCCCAGTGGCAATTTTTTTTAATTTTTGAAATGATACAAGTCCACCTGTATGTAGGCTTTCTTTTATTGATAGCCGGTCTCCTAGGTAGTGCTCTATGAAGAGCAGACCTCAAAATGTTTGAGCCACGTTGAAGAAGCAGGTAGATAAAATTTAATGACTCCTTGCTTGTCTGTTCTAAATGCCTCCACAAGCACCCAGGTAGGGCTTGTCTCTCTCTCCCCTGTTACTAGAGGGACCGTGGTAAGACTGGCCAAGAAAATCAGCCTTTGACTCAGTATTTTCTGTGGCCAAGCTTGCTTTGCTAAATTAGTATCCCATGTATTGTATTGGAACAGGGAATGTAGAATATGTTCACTTAAAACTGGGGAAGTCTCTGTTTGTCCTAAGGGATGGATCTGACTTTTACACTAATGACCTCCTGCTCTGTTTATTACATATTGCGCATGACTTTTTACTTAATTCATTCAAGCACATTATTCTTCTACGGGTCCATTAAAATAAAAAATTCAGTGCACCCTCAGCAGAAAGGTTATTTGTGGTGTCAGGGAAATCAATGCAAGATGCCTATTAGCGGATTAAATTTTTGTTTATACTTGAGGTTTTCTTCATTACTGTATTAGTTTAAGGTTTTGGCTCTAATGAGCATATAGGAGTGTGAGTAATGGAAAAATAAGACTACCAAGTCGCTTTTGGATATATATGAATACTTGAAATGCTTCATTGTATATAAATTGAGTAGAAGAACATGCTTGGAAAGTCTTTCAAGTGTCATAATCTTGGATATGTAATCTTTTGCATGTTCTTAGTATCTAGCAGTCTGGAAACCAATGTTCATAGAATCATA
>NW_009220344.1:0-223 GCF_000690835.1 Fulmarus glacialis | reverse complement strand
GATGCCCCAGGGAGCGAGTGGCACAGCACTGTGCACGGAGGCAGCCGGGAGACCCTACAGAAACACAGTGCTGTTTGGAGCCGGGAACTTGCAAGAGCATCACCAGCACCCACAGACCCTGCCACGCACCACTGGGTGGGAGCCAAAGGGTCCGGCGGGCACTGGGGCTGCCGTGCGGTGCGGTGGGGCTGTGGCAGCGGCGTCGGCTGGTCCTGGCAAGCAC
>NW_009220343.1:1289-1557 GCF_000690835.1 Fulmarus glacialis | reverse complement strand
GAGCCTCGGGGGACGGCTAAAGCAGGAGCCGGGAGGGGACCTCGTGCACCATTCGCCCGCCTCTCTCAGCCTTTAAGCCACTTTGTGACCACAGCACAATTAGATTACTTAATGCTTTAATTGACTTATATGGCATTTGTACTTCCACTTTGGATATCAAACTTACACAAGAGGATTTAAATGGCGGCTTTGCGTGGCTTTATCCGGCATCCTCCCTGCATTTACTGGCCATTATTAAAGTGCTCCCGATAGATAAACGCTCAGACAG
>NW_009220343.1:922-1266 GCF_000690835.1 Fulmarus glacialis | reverse complement strand
CGGCGCGCCCCTGAGGGACACAAAGGAAACGCTGCCCAGCAAAGCCGGACTCTTCCCCGAGCCGCGCGCGGGGTCCGGCTGGGCGGAGGAGGACAGAGGGGGCCCTTCCTCGCCCGCCAGCAAAGGGCGTTGAGAAGTTATTAAAGGGAAAAAGGAATAAGGCAGGGGGTTTAAATTTTTTTTTTTTTTTTTCGGAAGGAACTAAAGCACCGGGAGTTTCCATCCTTGCTCAGACCACTGCAGCGGTGCAGGGTGCGCTGCGGGCGCAGACCGCAGCTGCTTCTGCCCCCCCAAAAAACACAGACTGCAAATGCCGGGGCCCGGGGGAGGAGGACGGGGGTTGG
>NW_009220343.1:0-910 GCF_000690835.1 Fulmarus glacialis | reverse complement strand
GGTGGGGTGCCCCGGTGGCCCCACCGCCCTCCATCGCACGGGGCTCGGTGCGGAGCAGCACGGCAGGAACGAGGTGCCACCACCACAACCGGCAAATCCCCGCGGCGTTTCCATGCGGTTTCTTCTGAAGCCCTTGATGGCAGCACGGACACCCTCACTCATCCCTCCCGGAGAAGGGAGGACCTGGCAGCCCACAGCCCAAGCAACTCTACATCTGTCTTCTCCTGCGATCCAGCAGCTTGATTTCCGAGGACAACACGCCCCGAGGACAGACACAAACCCCGCACGACCACGGGCATTTCCCCGAGGAGCGCCCAGCTTTTCCCCGTAGCAGGGATCAATACCGGCGCCCGAAGCCCGTTGCTCCGGCGCCAGCTAAAAACCCGCGTCTACAAATAAGCACGGCGATGGGAATTGCTTTTCTGGGAGCCTGCAGGAGGGTGGCCAACGCCGCAAGCCCACCACGATGCTCCTCCAGCCCCGTCCCCAAGTGCAAAACAGCAAAGTTGCTGCAAGAAAAGGGGCCGGGGGGGATGCACGGGTACGGGTTTGCACGAGCACTGCTGCTGCCAAAGCAAACCCGAGCGCAAAGGGACCAACAAGCTAACCCGCCTCCACCCGACCCTTTAAAGACGAGACGGATTTGGGAAAAGAAAAGCCCCAAACCCCCCCGGGTGCGACCGGGCTTTCCGGCGCCCTGGAAAACCAGGCAGAGGGGGGAGGGCCGGCGGGCAGGGAGAAGTTGTCAGGGGTTTGAAATGGGAGGTGAATGAGGCGGCGGAGCGGGACAGATGTTTCAATGCTCCCCTTGGCAGTGTGAGAAAATTACTGTCCAGTGACCAAATGGCCGGGCCGGTTCCCACCCTCGCTGCTGCCCATTATCCCCAGCGCAAGACAAAGGCGGGCAGGG
>NW_009220342.1:377-1370 GCF_000690835.1 Fulmarus glacialis | reverse complement strand
CCTGCGTAATCCTTTCCCAATGGGGCACTACGCCGGGGGAATAATTAGTTTGCGGGAAATAAAAGTAACACCTGTTTAAGCATCCCGGTATAAAGCGGGAGCACCCAGCAGCCTGCACTGGGAACCTGCAGGCTGGGGAGAGCTGCCGGGACACTGGCGATGACAGCCGCGGGCTGCTGTTACCGCAGCTGGTTACCTCCGGCTGATTTGGGTCTAAAAATCTCCGGCCCATCTATTTTAAGAGCTTTACGCATTGTTTAACAGTTAAAGGGGTTGTGAAAATCAGCCCGGGGCGGGTCTGCCTGGCGTACCTTTCACCCCCCTCCCCGCTCCTGACATACCATACCCTGGGACATATATGTTCTGGTACATATAGCCCTGCCCCGGACCGACCCTTCCCCACAGTTCCCGAATAGGGATGAGTAAATGCCTATTGCTGGGAGACCAGGGAAAAAAATGTGCCTGATCCTTGTACTGCACCCGGACTGGAGTTTCTTACAGCAACTTTTTCTTTCCCTGCCATGCTACACGTGAGCCCGGCGCAGACAGACCTGCATTGATAATCCTTGTCACGACTATTGCGACTCTCGAGTTAAAAAAGCTGTCGGTTTAGGCATGGCTGATGCGTATTTTCGGATCTGTTTTGCTCTGAGCGCTCAAAAATAACAACCCAGCAGCTCTCTCGGTGGACATTTTCTAATTCTCACCAGGCGATTTTTACTGCTCCTTCCGTTTGTAAAATCCTATCATGTTTAGCAAAATAATAACGGGAAAAGAAAACTATTTTTATTTTTAAAAACTAGCTATTTCTCGGCTGTTACTATAGAAACATGTGCCTCCGCAGCCTATTTACGCGTCAACTTTTTCAATTAAAATCGGCTCACCTACCAACGAAGTGGTAGCACTAGAAAGAGCAAGTTTTTCCTTAAAAAAAAAAAAAAAAAAGCTAAGAAAATGGATCTCGTGGGTTTTAAGCGGAGTTTTCACGTGCAC
>NW_009220342.1:0-319 GCF_000690835.1 Fulmarus glacialis | reverse complement strand
TTTTTTTTTTTTTTTTTTTTTTTTTTTTCCCTGGAGAAATAAAGCGAAGCTACCGAAGGGTTTGGCCGGTTTATATCTGTATTACCCCACGGATGCAGCCTCACACCACCCGCTGCCGGCGTTGCCCCGCAGAGCCCCCAGCGCAGCCCCCCTGAGAGATGCTCTGACCCGCCGGGATGAAGCGGGCGAGGAGCCGCTGCCCAAACCGCGTCCCCACTCCCCCCCGTCGGTGCTTCAGGCAAGTGCTTTTTCCCGTGGGCTCACGCGTGGGCACCCTTCCGGGGGCTGTGCACCCCTCGAGGGGCCGGGGGAGAGGGGG
>NW_009220341.1:2211-12705 GCF_000690835.1 Fulmarus glacialis | reverse complement strand
TATATATATAAAAAAACCAACATTTTGAACCGTTTTAAAATACCATTATTTTAATTTTTCTAATTATGAATGATTCTGCTATAGTATCTCTCAGTGAGAGCTGCCATTAACTTACTGTTTTCCAGTAGAAGTCTAGTGACAAAGGAAATACCACTTCTCCTTGTAACCCTTGAGAGAGGACGAAGACTTCTGCAGTTGTAATAACTTTGCTAAGGGAACCTGTGTATGAAGATTTTTGGATAGACTTCTGGTTTACTGAGGAAATTACCGCTGTATTTACTATACAAGCTTTCCTGATCAAAAGAGTTTGCCTTCAAAGTAAACGTTCTCTTTTGCATTCAAATATGAAGTAGCACTTGTCAGATTGTCAGCAGGCAAGCAGACTTTCTGATTAGTAATTTATTATATTTAATATTTTGTTTAAATATTCGTGGTTTGACACATTTTTGCAAATAGTTGAGCTACTTATCTTGTAGGTTTATTCCTTTATCTGGTAAGAAGTTTTTGTCATCAGTGTATCTTAGCTGCTAAACTTTTAAAAGAGTGATTCACATATTCTGCTAAGTTCGGCAATTGATTTAAGTAATTTTCAGTAATGCTATTTAATTTACATGTAGTGTAGTTGTGAATAAAATGGGAGTGGAAGATCAACAATTTAGTGAGCGATAACAAAAAAATGACCGTGGAATGGAAGCGGCCGTAGGAAGGGCTGGTTGGACCAGCGATGCCCGTGGAGGCCGTGCTCGGAGAGCCGCGGGGCAGGTTCGGAGGCGGGTCGCTGGTCAGGCTCTGTTGGTGCTAAATGTCTCTAAGCGAGATGTGGCCTGTCTGTCCGTGTCTGTCGAACGTTTATGCTTCCTTTGAGCGTACGAGCCGGCAGCCTTGGAGATCCCCCCTGGATGTGGCTGAGGAGGAGTGGCTCCAAATTCATCGGCAGGGAAGGTAGACAGCAGTGGCTGCGTGGGGAGAACGGCTTTCCACGCCAGTTAACTCAGCCTGTGGAGTATGTCCTGTTCGGCACCTATAGATATTCTTTCTTGGGTGCTCTCTGCTGTTCAAGGGGAAAATCTTGAGCCAATTTCTGTGACTGCTGTTTGTCTAAGGACTGCAGTGGTTGACCTCCTACGTGTCAGTGTTAAAAATCTCATTTTTGGAAATACTTTACTTTGGGCGTCACTTCAAGCTGTGCGTTTCCTCGTAATCTGTTTTTGTGAAGCTTCCATGTGACCAGTTTCTTAGAAAACATAATTTATTTTATAATCTTTTTGGGTTTTTGAGAATTAGACCTCAGAGATTGTGTTTGTAAAGGGTGTCTTGGTGGTAGAGAAATTTTGTATAGTGAAACTTTTAAAAATGGCATTAAACTAATTTTATTTAATCTGACCTAAATTAAATACTTTTGTTTTTATGAAAGTTTTTTGTTAAATTCATTAATTCATAATGCCTTTCCTATAGGTGCATATTTTCTTTGGAAATACGACGTCAAACTGATGCAGAGCTTCAAAAAGCTGATGTTTTGTGTAATGCTTACTATCTGCTTTCTCTTCCAGATCATCAATAAATAGGATTTGCTAATTTGCACTGACTGGGAGACCTGTTGCCAACCACAAAAAATTTCATGCTAGTGAGTAAGTGTAGGAAGTGCAGGTTTAGTGCTAATTGCTGTGCCTGCAATTTGTAAAATGTAGAAGCTGGTAAAGTTTTAGAATCCTATGACTGCAAAATTGTCTCTGGGGATACGGTTCACAGAGAAACGGGGCTGAGAATATTTTGTGTGGAAGAGAGAATTAGGGAGGTTCCACTGTATCGGGTCTGATGTCATTTTATCTACTTGCCAACAGCTTGGAGTAGGAACTGACTAACGTGTTGGTGAAGTTTGGTGATGACAATTTAATTGTTTCAGTTATTAAATACTGCGGAGGATTTTGAGGAACTCCAGATACTCGTAAACTTCTTCATAATTTGGTCACACCGATGTTGGGAGATATTTCCTTTGAATTAAACATGGTAATCTACTTTATAAAACACAGCAAAAAGAAACTGTGAGCTTGAAAGTTTCTTTACCTTAAAGACTCGTGGGGGACTTGATGGTCCTTATGGGTCCCTTCCAACTTGAGATATTCTATGATTTCTATGATATAGTTGAAGGTAAACACCCATTGTACAGAAGCTATTTGTAATTTTTTTGGCAGCTTTTGGAAAGGATATCAAAATCTGTAAGATCATAGAGAGCAGTTCACACTTATCTGGAGTATTTCCCAACCTGATTGCTTCCTCCTAAACGTGGCAGTAGTGGGAAAGGATGAAAAGGTCATGAAGATGGTTAGAGGTGTTGAGTGTGGTTGTTACATGAGACTGCAGCCAAGACCTGCTGAGCTTCAAGAGTCCTTCTGGGAGGGACCTGACTGAGGGTGTTCAAAAGTTTAAGACTTCATGAAAATTAACCGGTTGCTCTGCTTTCACCCTGAAGAGGGGGAAAATTCAAAGGCAAGGTGTCCAGAGTAAATCTGAGATAAATGCTTCCTGGTGACTCCTTGCAGAAATTGAGAAGGCGTTTGCATGCAGCATTGCCTTGTAAAGCGTAGCCTGATGCGTTGGGTACTGCCTGCTGCCCGCAGCAGGAAAACAGACTCATTGAACCAGGGCTCTGATCTAATATGTCAACTTATCTTTATCTCCGTAGGGTTTGTACTGCACATACCGTGGTAAGTCAGGTAGGAAATGGTACTGTTTGTATTTACTTACCTAGACAGTCACGCTTAGATGTAGCATTAAACTCTGGTGTGTCTCTCACTGTTCTGCTGGTTGTGCGGGCAATATTGAACCTTTTAGTGCCTCAGTCAGCTGGCAAAGGGGATTATTCCGGGCCACTGTCACGCAGTGCCATGCCTGGGATAAAAGCCCAAGAGCTTCCAGGCCTGCAGACTCACAAATGGACAGCACAGACTCCCAGCGTTGTTATTTTTGTTAATGAAAAGACTAAAAAAGTTATAATCCACTGAAGTTTCTTCTAATACTCAAATAATCTTCGTTTGATTGAGTGCATGATTCGTTGACCTCGCGGTCAACGATGCAGGCTTTCTTATGAAATGTATAAAAGGAATTGCAGTAGGAGGAACTTCTTAAAACCAAAAATGGGAAAACCATGTAAATGAGTTGAATTGGTAATTCCCCACTAACACAAGAGCTAGCACTAGACTAAAGCAGCGATTATGGTCTGACCATGTTATTTCATGGTTTAACTTGTTGTGACTCGTGCATCTTTTTTAACTTATAGTGTGTTTCTAACTTTCTAACCACGCAGCTGATGCTCAGACACTAAGCTACTTTAAGAGTGAGCGGTAGTGTTTGAAAGCTGACTGGAAACCGGTATGTTTAGACATAGAAAGTACACTTGAGTGTTTTTGGTTTTTTTCTTAATTATGATTTTCAGATTTCATCCTGCAGTGCAGATGATAAAATTGTTGGCAATTAATTTGTACATGCTTTCACAAAATAACTTCCTTCCTATTGTGTCCTTTACTTACTTCAATATGCTATCCGCTGGTATTTTAAGGGAGAAATTTCAGGGTTGCGAAGGCTTTCGTTCAAACTGTATCTGTTGGCTTGGATAAAATACCCCTAGTCGATACCATAAATACACATCTTGACGTAGATGGATTTGTTATTTTTGCACCAGAAACCCTAATGTTTTGCAGTATAAAGTGCACTTTTTCTTAAAAAACTTGTATTCATGTCTGATTAGTGTCTTACGTGATGAAAGTGATATTCTGCCAAACCTCCAAAGCTGAGGATATTGTTAATTCTTCATCGTATTAATTGAAACCTGAGATCCGCTTCTGCTCAGTCTATTTTAAGACAAAGTAGAGAAGAAAATGCCTCCCCATAGATAGGAATTAAATATAGGAAATGAAACTTTACACTGCCCTTAAATAAGACTCTGTGCTACTTAAATACACGTTCAGGTTTTCTATTGCACCAGCTTCTTAAATCGCAAATGTTTACTTTGATTAAACAGGGAGTGCCTTGTCCTGTGCTGGGCTCACTTTTGGAAAGCAGAGCGGTGGTGATGGGGACAGATGAGCCATTTGCACATAAGGTGGGTAGAAAGACTGGGCTTTCGGCACTGGGAGAAACTGCTGAACTTGTTCGGTATCCCCTTTATCCAAGGATGCTCTTCAGAAACTGCACTGAATTGAGTTCTCGAGGTTTTCTGACACACACTCGGACCTGACAAAGGAAAAAACAGTATTTGCTACTTCGTTGTCACTCTTGGTTAGGTTAGCCAAATTTGTGAGGGTTATTCTGTCTCTTCTGTAAGGTGACGTGTTTTGTTCGGACTCCGTTATGCATGTACAGCATCACTCAGCCTCTCGGGTCCTCCGTTCGTTAATTGTGGTGAAATAAAGAGTTGTCTGTCTGGGTATCTCAGGTGTTGCCAATCTCATGCTTATCAGGACTCTTAGAGCTACAATTCTAAATCTGTTGGGGCTTCTGTTTTTCTCAGTGTGTTCTTGCAGTGCCTTGTAAAACCAAACAATCTAGTGTGTCACAAAAGGGCTGTGTAATAAAGAACCGTTAACATACTTTCAGCTTGCTATTGCTAGACTGGACTTTGTAACTGAAAATTTAAACCGATGTTTCAAAGTAAATAAAGAGTTTAACTCTGACTCCTGGTGTTCTTTCACAGTCGGCGGAAGAAGTCATTTTTAAAGATGCTTTTTGTGGGGTGGTGGTTACATATCAGTGATCACAGACTGACCAGATAACAACGTATTTGGTTTTATACCATTCCCTAAGCACCTGCTGCTGTTGGAGCTGAGGCTGTATGGATCCCCTGCCCTGTCCCACGTGGCTGTTTTTTGGAATGGGAACAGATGCTGTCTAGGCTCGTTCTCTTAGACCTCAGCTGCGTATTTTGGATGTTTGTGTCATTTTATTCGGAAGAGTATTTGGAAGTTTTATCTTGCCATCATCTATTACGTATTTGTGTTTCCTTTATCTTTATGTTCTTTCTTTGTACTTTGAGGTAAATTTTTCCAGCCCTCGCTTAGACCACGTAGCCTTACAGAGCAACAGACACCCTTCTAAAGAGAGTGCTGCACTGAAATATTTATGCAAAAATTGTTCAGCTTTACTGGTATTAGGGTACAGAGTTGTGGGGAGTGTGTCCTTTCCCTGGTTCCATGAAGACTCTAAAGCGTGCAGCAGCACGGTTAGTTCTCGAGAGCCTGTAATCCTGAAAGCTTTGGGGAAAAAAAGCTACATAACCATTTTTCTTTGCGAGTTTTGAGAGTTACCCATTTCACTCCGAGCTGGGTAATTCCAGGAGGCAGTGGTGAAAGGATCTGATTAATAACCCCCCTTATATGTTTCTCACACCAAAAACACCAGTTCTACTCAGATTTTTTTTTTTTTTTTTTAATTGTCTTTATTCACGAGGAAAGGCTTGATAAAAGCTCTCCCTGGGTCTTGGAGAGCAGAGTTTGGAGCCGCGGTCCTCCAGTGATCGGAGTTGCCTCTGTGCATCGCAAGCTGGAATCGGGACAAGACTAACTCTGGTTTTGTCCCACCCATGGCATTACTTTAAACAAACAAAAAATAACTCTTCCTTCTCTGTTCTTAGATGAGGTATCATCTCTACGGCCCAGCCTGCGCTTGTTGGTGCCTCTGGGATCCGCAGCGGCTGGAGCACGAGTGTCAAGAGTATGTTCTGCACGTCGGGAAAGAGCAACGCTGAGTGGGGTGTGAGACTTGCCTGCGAGCAGGTCTGTCTGCAGCTGTCTCTTCAGAAGACCAGAAGGGTAATTGCATGCTCTGGCAGGGTCCAAAGAGCTTCCCAAAACTTCTTTGGAGGTATTAGTGTGCTGCGGGGCCAGACATGGTTGCTTTCCTGGGGGAAGCTGGTAAAATCTGGTAAAACTTTGGGGCGTGCCAGTGTCAGATGCATGAGGAGCTGGCGATCACAGCTCATCCGATCGACTTCTTCGGTTTCCTTTTTAGCTCGAGTAGCCATGTCATGCAAAGTCTGCGTTGCCTGGTGAACCCTAAATCTTTTCAGTCTTTTCCAGATCTGTTGGTTAATAAAGTATTTCTGCTTTACGCACCCTTTACTGTTCTCACATGGGTTTAAACGGCAGCAGCAGTTCTTCCCCGCTCCATAGACTTAGTCTTGACCAAAGGGGGTTTCATCCCCACCTTGTAGGATGCAGCAGGTGACCCGCTGGCAGCAGCAGTTGCTGTGATTCTGAAGCTGGCTTTGATCCACAGGCTGCAAATCCATCGCAGGTTTCCTAAGCTGCTTGGGAACCCGCTGTAAAGCATTTTCTAGCCAGATTTCTTCTGCCACGCTTCTCTTCTGGAGGAAGAGCTTCCTCGAGGATCGTGGGAAGATGAGCAGCATGTCTGGAAGCTGCTGGGGTGCACTGAACTCAGCACCATTGCGTGCTGCTTTCCTTGAGAGCAACCCTGGAGCTCTCCCCGTCTTCCCCAAGAGCATCTTCTTGCCTTGCTGGGCTGCTTCATCGCTCTCGGTTGAGTGCTGCCGGAGGCTGGCTGCCACGGCGGCTGCTCCGGTTGGGATGTGATGCAACCTGGCTTCGGCTGAGGACAGGCAGAAGCTCTGTGTTGGCTGCTTTCAGGCTGCCACCCTGTTCCTGCTGCCACTGGTCCTGACTGGGAGCAAACTGGGGTGACAGAGAGGGATGGTGCCACCAGATGGTGCTGCCATACAGCCGGACCGTGCACAGCTTCACCCCAGAGCCCTGGACTGGGACAGCCTGAAGGTACAACGCTTCAGCAGCTTCAGCTTGGTCCTGAGGGCTTCTTGTGGTCCTGCCTTTCACCACCTCTGATGTTACAGCGATGGGAGGAAACGAGGCGTCACCAGTGAAGGAACAGCATCGGGTCCCTGCAACACGCGTGGAGGTTGCACCAAGGATGTTGGTGATCCAGCGTTTACCCCTCGCCAGCTGTTCCACGGAGCAGGTTGGATATTTGTCACCGTGAGGCCCGGTTTTGCTAAGACCGAGGGCTAAAGGCTGCCCCTGGTAAAGCCCAGAGCCAGCCCAGCGTACCGAGGAGGGGCAGGGCTCGGGGAGGTCACGCAGTGGTCCCAGCCCAAAAGCTGTGCTGTGAGGACTTACTGTGCCCCTGGTCCGGAGAGTTAACGGTGGTTTGTGACTGGAGGGGGGATCAGAAAGGAAAACTTTATGGTTCTCTTTGAATCTCTGCTTTTTCTGTCTTTTTTTTCATGTCCTAGCTCTGGGAATGTTTCTTCCCCAAGCTGCCGTGGTGATCTCGTTGAGTTCTCCAGCCTTTTCTCGGGGCACTGTGGTGTTCTGCTGCTATGACACTCGCTGATACCCAGCGTGCGACGGGCACCAGGGAGGTCTGAGATCTTCCTCAAAGGTGAGCCAGGACGCGTGCTCCCCAGAGAGGACACGGGCTCTCCCGTGAGCCACCCCCTGATGAAATCACTCTCATTTTCATTTGCTTTATAAGGTGATAAGCTTTTCCTGCAAGGCGATATTTCCAGAGTGATGTCATGCTGTTGGGTAAGCCCTGTGTCAGTGAGGTCGTTTTTGCAACCAGAACTCTCTGGGGGGAGAAATTGAAGGTTTCGCTGGTCGGCGGCAAGGAAGAGCATCCCGCTTGGGTTTCTTGGATGCAGATCTAGAGAGCTGGGGAGATCTCTTTGGTGGACTGGCTCCTCATAGATCTTAATCTTAATTCTTTCTAGTAACAGCCTGGTCTGTTCCCCCTCTTCTTCCTCCCCTACGCCTCAAGCCCTCCAAACCCTTCGTAAATGAGGTGGGATTTTTGGGCAGCGTCCATCTGGCAGGCTGCTCGCCCTCCGCGTTTTCCTGGCTTGCAAATCAAAGCTGACCTCAAGCAAAGGTGCTGGAGAGCCCACCCTCTCTTACAGCCGCTGCTGAAGGGCTCCCCAGAGCTTCAATCAGAAACTCGCAGCTGCGGATCTGGTGCAGGGGAATGGCTGGAATTTCCTGCCCGCTCGGAGCAGCCCTTGCTGCCTTCGGTGGAGGCATGTGCGGGCAGGTCCCAGGTCAGGGTTTGCTGCCTCCTGCACCCTGGGCTGGGTGGCTGGGGATGGACAGGCTCCCGGAGCAGCGGAGAATTCCCGGTATGCGCTTCCCGCGCCAGGGATGATGCTCTGGCCAAGTATTTCCCCATGGCGGAGCTCCTCGCCGTGGCATTTCAACCACGCTTTTCTTTCCCTGCTGCTTGGAGGTACCTCATTGTCTGGCTCCAGCCTTCCAGGAGACATAAATGGATATTAACACCTACCTCTGCTACAGGTTGGGGTTTTCTTGGCGAGTTCCCAACCAGCATCATGGCTCAGGCCTGGGGGAAAGTCTCTTTTTGCTATTCCTCGCCAGCTGCTTCCCGCTGCGGTGGATGCTCTGGTGCGGGAGCAGCCGTGCCCTGTGTACACAGCCCTTCCCCGAGTCACGCTCCGGTGACTAATTCCCTCTTGATGGGCACATGAAGCCCAGTCCATGCCCGGGTTCACAAATAAAGAAATCTACTTCTCTTGGAGGTTAGGCTAACAGCAACCTCGCCTAATCCTTCAGCAGCTTTCCTTCTCGTGCCTCATCCAACATTGTGCCTTGCACTTAAAAAATCATCCAGACTTTTGAAATCCTACGGTTTTAAGGAGCTTTCCGGGTTGTCCTTCCCTTGTAGCATCTCCTGAGGCTTTCCTTGGTAAAAGAGATGCTGCTCTGGGATGTGCCTAGGTTGGATTTGATCTCCTTCATCTATTTCCCCCCCCTGCTCTGGATTGGAAAGCTTTTTGGAGGAAGGATTTAGAGTTCATCTGGGTCCCTCCTGAGCGTGGCTTGGAGCCTGCACGAGGGCAGGTCCCCGGTTTGAGCTGCAGCTTTCGCTTTGCCGCTGCCTTGTGCTTCGCTTCTGGGCTCAGCGCCGCCATCCCGAGGGATCACGATGCTCCCGAAAGCCTCAGCCTGGGGGTACCTGCTGGAGCTACACTAAAAACGGAGGCGAAGGGCTGTTTCGGCACGTCGGGGTGGCAAGACGCATCCCCCTTTGAGCAGAAAGAGGCTCACACCATAGAAAAGCTCCTTTTTAAAGCTGCTTCTCAATAACCATCACTTCCATCCTGCCCGGGCTGAGCTTGTTGCCTGCTGCTCGTGCAGATCATGCTCTCGAGGCATTATGCCGTATTTATGTCTGCCGAAGGGGAACCACCATTGCAAGCTGTAAAGCACCCTAGCCGGCGGACAGACCCTACCTGTAAATCCGTCTGTCGGGTGAGTCCGATCCAGGAAAGATGCTCGTTGCAAGCGGAGAACTTCCTCGTGCCGAAAGCATTGCCGTAGGGAAGGTGTTCGGGGCAGCGAGTGAGGATCTCTCAAGCGAGATTTCCATTTTCGGCAGTGGGATTGGAGTAATTTCCTGCTCTGCCCGGGCCGAGGCGGCTGGGAATTTAGGTTAATCGTTGACCCCGGGTGCAGTCGATGCAGAAACATCTTTGTCCAAGTGGAGCAGAAGTCTCATTTTTGGCAGATGCTGTAAACTTGCAGCAAAGGAAGAAAAATGTGATTCCCGCCACAACAGGGCAAAAGCTGCTTTTTGCTCACCTGACCCATCCTGCTTATCTTTTATTTAGAAATGTCTAAAGGTCAAGACAGCTTCCACTTCATCATGACAGCGCAGGCAAAACACGGGATGCAGCTTCCCAAACATGCCACGCTGGCAGCAGAGCGAGAGCCCTCCTCTCCCATCCCTCTGTGCCCATTTCCAGACCTGGAATGAGATGGGATGGAACAAACCTTCTCCATGATGTGACCGATGGAGCACCTCGGAGGCCGGCTGGGTTCCTCCCCTCCACCGAGGGTTTTCTCACCCCAAATTACTCCTGGAAGTGCTGAAGCTGCCTCCAACCACCAACTTCCCTAGAGACCAAGCCCCAAGGGCTGCTTGGAGCTTCACGGGGTGGCAGCAGATCGGGGAAGCCGTGCTGCTCTTCCCTTCTTAGCCCTTGCCTGAAAAATACACCATGGGAAAGTATTATGTGCCTTGCTTGTGGTAGTTTGCAGGAGATATCCC
Source organism: Fulmarus glacialis (assembly GCF_000690835.1). NCBI lineage: Eukaryota > Metazoa > Chordata > Aves > Procellariiformes > Procellariidae > Fulmarus > Fulmarus glacialis. The sequence goes on along the minus strand of NW_009220341.1, from coordinate 2,613 downwards.
CCCTCCAGCATCCGACTTGCTCAACCCGAGCGGTTTCGGGGAGCGCCTGAGGTCCCGTAGGTCACGGGGAGCACCCAGTCCGACGCCGTTTGCCTTGCAGAGGGGTGCTCTGGGCGATGGGGTGCTGTAACCTCGCTCTGTCGGTCCCGGGGCTGATGCGCACCCGTTCCCGGGTTGTGGTAGTTTGCAGGAGATATCCCCCCTCCAGCATCCGACTTGCTCAACCCGAGCGGTTTCGGGGAGCGCCTGAGGTCCCGTAGGTCACGGGGAGCACCCAGTCCGACGCCGTTTGCCTTGCAGAGGGGTGCTCTGGGCGATGGGGTGCTGTAACCTCGCTCTGTCGGTCCCGGGGCTGATGCGCACCCGTTCCCGGGGGGCTCTGGCTTTCATCGGAGGCTCTCG